>NW_020955845.1:267836-270450 GCF_003031625.1 Empidonax traillii
GAATGGAAAAGAAACCACTGAATTCAATATTCCTCCTGAGGAAGAAATCATCATCTAAGCAGATAGAGACTTTGGTGGACTATTGAGGAATATGTGTTTTGGATTTTATGTTCTTTTTCGTATTTTATTGTATAATTCCCACTATATTGTATGCCAGTTTTTGGTAAAATCCCTTGTTCCTCATGGCTCGAAACGTTGGAGTCCCATTGGTTCATTTTTGCTGCATTGCAGTACCCTTCCTAATCTGGTTGTGCCTTCCCTCTGGTTTGCATTCTTGCTCCTCCCCAGTTACACCTTGTTTCTGGCAAGTTCTCTCCCTACCCTATACAGGGCTGAAGCCATTTTAACAAAGAGGTCATTTCAGCTTGGACCCTCCAAGTGTGCTGGGCCCTTTGTTTCCTTACCAAGCCATCAACTAATAACCTTGTCTCCATTTTCAGCCAGCTGCTCCCATAATTTTGATATCAAATTTCTTCTCTTGTCTGAATTTTTCTCTCTCAGAGCCAATATTTTTTCTATATTTTAGCTGCATTAGCTGTATTCCTGTTAGGCTCTCTGACTGAACTAAGGCATTAATTTCTTTGTGTCTCAACACCTTCATTAAAGTGAAAATATGAGATGTTTTCTATTGAATATATATTCCATTAATACCTAGAAATGAAGACTACTCTGTAATTAATAATAATAAATTCAGATTTGAGCTAATGCAGAAAGTTAAGTGAATTTTTATATTCTTTGAAAGTCTCCATTTTCTATAGAAGTCACAGCAAACAAAAATCTCCAGTGCTATTAAGGACTGAATCTCATGTTTATTATCAAGATAGCAAACAGGACCTTACTACCCAAGTTGCCAGCTTAAGTCAACACAACTGGTAATAAGAGAATTTTTTCTTTACTCATAGTGATGGTCAATAAAATAAAGGGACCAAAAGCATCTCAAAAATGCAAGAGCTTTAAAAAGCATGTTAGACAGAAACTGTGAACCTGTGAGCATTCCTGCTCTTGGAATTACTCTGATTAAGTGTCTAGCGCTATTTTTTTCCTGGTTAAATTTATTGTCCACAACACTGTCAACTGTACTTTTCATTCAAAGTAGAGGAATTCCAACTTTTGGAGAGAGAAGGGTCTTTTTTCCCCCTATTGTTCATACAGTTAGACAAAAAAAATATAAAGGATAACAAAAGAAATGCAGACAGTTCAGAAGAGTCAGGAATGGAGGGGGAGATGATGATCCGGTTTGGTGAATTAGTTATTTAAAAACACAGATGGTTCATGACCTACATACTAAAAACTGCCTGCAAGGCACCTTTCCCTCACTCTTACTACTCTCTCACAGAAGCTGCATGTCCTGTTTTCACCTTAGCAAGTGTGTCTTCACTCTCTTCTTCATTTAAGACCCAGAAATCCTTTTTCCTGAACAAGAAAGCTGGACCTTACTGCCTTTTACTCCCACTTCCAGTCCTTGTTTACCAGACAGCCTTTGCTCCATGTGCTCTCTCTCTCACTAAGGCTTAGATCCAGCAGTGACTAAGCCTAAGTTTATCAGGAGAAAGAAGGAAAGGCAGAGGGTAGCCTGTGCTGCACTCACCAGCCTTGGGCATGCCCTCATCTGCAAAGGCTGATTGCTCTCAGGAAAACTCCTTCCAAGGCAGCAGAAACCTTTGCCCAAATGCCTTGAAGATTTAAAGAAAGAAGACATCTCCCTCCCCCACTTACCAATAGACTAACGTGTTGGTAAGAAGTTAACTAACATTTATATTGATTCTTGCAATGTTAAATCAGTTCCTCAGAGAAGGTGGCAAGGAGAAAAAAATACCAGCATTCCTACAGCATAAGAAACTACTATGTGGTTAGCTAAAACATATTTTTTTTCTCCAGTTAGTAACCTGAAGAGCATATCTGACAACATGAAGCCCTCAAAACTTGCTTTTACAGATCTTCTGTCTAAACTAGCAGCACACTTTATTAATTTGAGTGAGAAAGACTGAGAAAGCAGCATGTGAAACAGCCAGCTACATGCAACTTTGATGTCTTCTCTTTCTCCCCTCTTGAATATTGTAGTCTGCTGAAGTGAAAATCATTTCTCTTCTGGCAGAGCAGCAGGTTTTTCTGCTAAAAAACATACAGCTGAAGAGCTTTCTTGGGGTTTTTTCTTTTTGGTTTTTCTTTACCCCTGGCTTTAAAAACTGATGAAGGAGGAAACTCTGCAGGTTTCCCCTTTATGGAAGCCAGAAGCCTGCAGGTATTTGATTAAGGCGATGCCTATTCCCCCGCAGATGAGTAAGACTGCCAAACAAACCAGACAGCTGTGTCACCCAACACAATCCAGGAATGGATTTTTCTGCTGACAACTTATTTAATACCAAAAATAGATTCCTCCTTAGTTGCCTACCCACTGTCTGTCTAATTCATGTCCTGTTGTAGAACTTAGAAACCAGCTCCAAGGCCTTGCCCAGCAGAACTGACTATTTAGGAATGGCATTAAAAAACATTCATTGAAGTCATTAGAAGCCACAATGTCTGTAGAAAAAAAAAAAAAAAAAAAAAAAAAAAAAAAAAAAAAAAAAAAAAAAAAAAAAAAAAAAAAAAAAAAAAAAAAAAAAAAAAAAAAAAA
>NW_020955845.1:270859-288380 GCF_003031625.1 Empidonax traillii
AAAAAAAAAAAAAAAAAAAAAAAAAAAAAAAAAAAAAAAAAAAAAAAAAAAAAAAAAAAAAAAAAAAAAAAAAAAAAAAAAAAAAAAAGGTAAAAAAAAGAGAGATTGCTCCTGGTTTTGATGGAATTTCCCACAACTTCAACCCTCAGAATTAGAAATGTACAAAACTGGAGGGAAACCCTAAAGGGTTTTCTCATGGAAGAGTAAGAGTTCAAGGTAAAAATCTTCCCACTCTATTGAAGCATTTGGGGCATTCTGGAATAGTAACGTTCTTCAGATACACAAGACAATATAGGTTAACTTCAAGGATAAATCTGAAATGTTTTGCAGTGGTATTTTCTTCCTTTAATAAAGGCTTTCAAAAATCAATGTCTGAATTTGCTCTGGATTTCAAGCTCTATCACATTTTGGAGCCAAAGTGTTAACCTGAGAGAACTCCACCTTCTGGTGTCAGAAGGAGTAGAGTAAACAGCAGGAGGCTGTGGACAGATATGTAAAGCCCACAGGTCAGAACCAACATAAATTAGGGCATGATAGATAATTTATGTAACCTCAGTGGGGCGCTTCAGTTAACGTCAAGCAGTTTAGGACAAATTCTACAGAAGTACTACAAATGCCAGAAGTACTGCTTCGGGTTTAGTTCTTTATAATATTTGTAAAGCTAAACTTTTTACTAAAAAAACCCTTTAATATTGTATTTTATTATTATTAACATTCATAACAAAAAAAAAAAAAAACCCACAACACATCCCAAACCAGTGCTTTATGGCTAAGAGTTACTTTTATTGATGGACAAGAATATTAAAAAATGTGGCCCACAGTCAAGCCAGTTGAACTTGGTGAGTATGTTTAAAGCCAGTTCCATCCTTTTGATGTTGGGAGAAAGCCTTTACCCTTTTTGTCAAAAGAGAAAGAGGTCACCTACTAATTGAGCAACGGAAGCTATTCACAACAAAACTATGGACAGAACCTCAGCCACAGAAAGAGATGCTGAATTTGAAAGACAAACTGATTCCTAGTAAGTAACTACCCACCACACAGCCTCGCCTTCATCAAGTATAATCTCTAAGACCAGTGATATAGACTTCCACAATCTGCAGAGTGTAGTAATTGAAATCTATTTTCTCATAATGCTTACTTTAATTACCAGATAGTTGCTTTAATACCATATATTTGACATCACCCCCAGAAGAGCAAGAAAATGTGACCATCTTCTCTTGTCCATTCAAATTTCCTTCAAATTTCCATTGCAAAATTAATTAAGACGTTTCAGGGACTTTCTGAGAGATTGTACTGAAAATTGCAACCACACTATTAAGACAGAACCATTCATATTTTGTTTCAGTACTGAGAACAGGTAACTGCCCAGGCAGATCTGGCACCAACATCTACTTGGCAGACAAGCAACTTGTCCAGTAAATCCAGCCTAGTGCACTGGACAGGTTGTTTTTCTAACATCAAAGACAATGTTTTTTATGCACCTTGACTCACAGAGTCATCATACAGCACTTCAGCATGAAAGATGAGAAAAACAGCACAAAACCACACTCAGGCATTGAGAGGGAAACAATAACATGGAAAAGGCACCAATTAAAGCAGTACTGACCCCACACTAAGAGCTCATCAAAACTAGTGAGGCAATAGAACATAGAGGAAGAAACAATGAGGGTGATATTTAATTAAAGTCTTTTTAAGGTGAGCTTTGACAGAGCACAACTCTAAAAATGTTGAAAGATGAGAGAGAACAGGTTTGCTGCCGTTAAGATGACACTCAAAGGGACAGACCTGCACAACACAAAGTGTCTGCCTGAAGAAGAGGATATGAAAGGGAAGGAAATGCACATCACCTGTGCTTTAAAAATTTCTTTTTTTCCCTTGAGAATCTTTGAAGAAAAAAAGAGTCTGGTCTGCCTAGTGAAAAACTGAAGGCAGAGTGATGTATCAATTCAGTTTCCACCATCACAGTGGAAAGCTGGTGTGCCAGAGGTCTGAGGAGTCTGTGGATATAAAGAGTGAGTTGCCTTGTTGAACCAATTTAATTTAATTTTTTTTTTTTTTTGGTCACTGGGCAGGTGGTATTTGATCTGGAGTACCTGTCTTGTACTAGGTGAGATGAGGAATGGTTGTCTAAACTCAGCTTTGGCCTGGAAATACTTTGTGTCCTGCCTAGAAAGACAGTGCTGTAAACACTTAAATATTTTAGGTTCTGAGGCTCACTCATGGAACATCTCATGTCACAGCAGCACACTGGGAATTCCTCCACTAGGCAGAAGCAGAAGCAGCAAAAAATATTGGCCTGCTATGAAAAGGGAGTGTTTGGGCAGAGAGGAAGAAAAATAGTAATAAAGAATGGGCAAAAAAAGTGGAAGAACAATCTGTATATGGGAAGATGGAAGAGAAGGACAGAATGCAATTGATGAAAAGAAAATAACAGACTATGTATATGACAGTTATCTGCCCAGATGCTGCTAAAGTTATTGCAGACTTCTTCCCCAAATATTTACTGAAGGTTTCTCTGGCAAATTCAAAAGTAAATCTTCCATTAAAAGAGCTACAGGACTAGAAAAAACCAAAACATTACCTCATCTCACGCAATCATAACATGAATTCATTAAATTAATTTAGGTCAAAAAACCAGACCTTCATGGGCATTGAGTCCAACCTAACACTGCCAAACCATGTCCTGAAATACCACATCTACCGGTTTAAATACTTTCAGGGATGGCAAATCCTCTTCTTCCCTGGGCAGCCTGTTCCAGTGCTCTAGAAGAGATTCTTCCTAATATCTACACATCCTAATATCCTCAGTGGCACAATGTGAGGCTGTGATCTCCTCTCTTCCTACATTTGGTACTTGGTATTAAAGACTAGCCCACATCTTGCTACAACCTCCTCTCAGGTCCTTTTCCACAGCTTTCCAGCCACTCCACACCCAGCTTGTGGCACTGCATGGGGTTGCTGTGACCCAAGTGCAGCATCAGTAACGTTGCCTTCAGGAAAGGTTGTTCTGTCAACACCAAACTGTTTTCTGTAGGTCCAGCCACAGCCCAAGCAGAGGTCTTTGGAAACCTGCTTTGATTCCTCTAAACATTCCTAGGCTCCTGTGCAGTGTGAGCTTCCAGCCCCTGTGCCCAAAGGCTGCCCTGGCCTCGGGCTGCTGCTCTCACAGCTTGATACAAAGCCTACAGAGAGCAAGGCAGTCATACAGAGGCTTTTCCTATTGACTACCTTTTCCTCCTTCATGCTCACTTCCTAATCATGGAACAGATCTGAGAAGAGCGTTTTGACTGACAGCTGTACCCTTTCAGAACCATTGCCTTTTCCTATGATTTTCCAGATAACAGTTTGAGAGACTAAAGGGATACAGCATGCTGTGCAGTGGAAGTTAGATTTAGTTGCACTCCATAGCAAAGTAGTGCTTCCATGAGCAAGGACAAAATGTCAGAGGCTCCTGCTTTAACTCAGTTCAGTTTCTTTAAGACTTGCTCTTGATGTGCTGAGGTTTTCCTTCTCACCTTGCCTTCCTTCCACGCTGAGTGGCTAGGGATGTTGCTGGGGCTGCTGCTTTTTTGCAGTTTAAACATCTAACAAAGCTAACTGTTCAGGGTTCGGCTGCAAGCAAGAATGAAACAAAGGAATGCAAATCTCAATTGTCATTCTCTACAGGCACGTTAAGGAAATCCGGAAGTGTTAGCAATGCTTCAAAATCTGTCTGAAAATCTGAGCAGGTAGCAGACTCTTGCTTCAGCAAAGTGCTTTTACTCAGGTTTACTCAGGTTCCATCCCATGTCACAGGCAATTCTACAAGTCCCTTGGGCACCTTCCTTGGCTGCTGCTTTCGTGACTTACTTCAACTTACCAGAACAACGAGCATTTTGTCAGTTACTGTGGTATCAAAGAGGACATTCATAATTACTTATCCAGGCCTATCAAGTACACATCTGTGGCTTTTAAAAGATGATTAAAGTTTACCAGAGAGAAATCTTAGAAGTATCACAGCTCTTTTCACAGAACTGAAAAAGCAGCAGCAGGGCTGCTAAAGAACAAACATTTCCTCCAGAGCTTATATAAACAAATATTCTTAAATGTTTTAATTTGTCAGGGAACAGGTATTTTCAAAATGTTTTACTTTTCAAAAACTTTGACAGAATAAAATGCTGCAGGAGCTGTATACATATCAGAAAACAACAATAATACTATTGCTTGGCATAAGAGAGAACTTGATCATTCTATGTTACTTCACACTCTAGTAATCCCAAAAGATAGTTTTTGATCTAGGCAAGTTTATGACAAGAAGTAAAAAGTCTGTGTTCTTGAAGTACTGCCAATTACATTTTAAGACATCTGATAATATTAAATTTGTTTATGAAAAAAGAAAAGTCAAGAAGAGTAAAACAACTGCCACTGGATCAACATCCTGAGCTGGATGGCACCACGTTTAAGAAAAATTTCTCCTACATTGTTCTACACAAAAAGACACTAATTGTATCTATAATACACTAAGAGTCAAAACACACTAAATGCTGAGCATGCAGAGACACCAGTTTGTAAAAATCCAAGTGATTCCCACGGAGGGAAGAAAAGGTTTTCTTTTTTTCTTTTCGTATTTTACTACATATTCCTGAAAAAGCCATCTCATTTTCTGGTGAGCTGTGGATCCAGCTTAGGAAAAGAACACATTTGTCATGAAACGCATTCATGACAATTTGCCGTTTTCTGAAAAATTAGCTACTTATTCCTGGGAGAGATGTTAATGGCTTTAATGATGCTGTTTGCACAAGAGCCCTGTGAAAGTACCAGCTCTGCACAACGTCAGGAACTGATTTAAATAACAGCAAACAACGATGGCTTGTACTCAGTCCCTTTTATCTTGTAGACTGTTACTGACCAAATACTATTAGTGTCAGTGGAAGTTTGCTTTAGCTTTAGGGCAAGCATATCAAGAGTGCTTAACAAGCATTGCAAATCAACCTTCAGCTATTCCTGTCCCTTGCCTGGACTTCAAATACTGTTTTTTCTCTGCTTGTTCCTAGAGTCCAGATTTTTGTGTAAAACTGGAGATAAGCATATATCAGGAGACAGGCAGAAATCATTTATCATCCTATACCCACCAGAATTTTCTATCAAAAGACCTTTGTCTTCAAAACCAGCTCACATTTCCTGGTTTTTTTTTTTGTTTTTTTTTTTTTTTTTTTTTTGGTCTTCTCTCTAGGGCAACAGAACTCAGGCTATTTCCAAAGGCTTATCATGTTATGTTGTTACAACCACAGTAGTGTCACTTTCTAGACAACTCATACAACATTTTCCGTTATTATGTGTTTTCTTAATAAATTTAAGAGTTCATCTTGGGCATTTGGATTTTTATATTGAAGTATTTTAAAATTCGTGAATTTTAAGAGTGAAATATGAGAATGAAACAGAGCAAGATNGAACTCAGGTGTTTGGCTCCTGCTCTTCAGAGCCAGCATATGACAAAATTCTTTGCCATAACAGGCAGGCAGAATCAGACAAGGAAACAACTGCCTTTAACAAGGACATAAAAATGCATTCAAAGTAAGCAGAGCAATGCAAAATTATGTGCAAAGACATTTTTGTCCTCTTGCACTTCCCTTACATTCTGGGGTTTATATTCTATTCCACAGCAGTGCAAATAATTCAAATTCAGCATTCTGAGCAGCAGAAGGGGGCTGTAATCATATTTCATATTATATTTCTTATTTTATGAGCAATAATTGCTCATTCAAAGTAACACAGAAATGAAGACTGAGGCTCTATGACAAGTCAGAAGAGCTGGACTGCATGTACTTGTTTATCAGGGCAGGAGGTTGATATACAAATCAAGCACATCAAGAGGTATTTTTTTCACATAAATTAGAAATCAGCAGCACAGTTGTAAAATTTGAGCAAATCTCTCTGTAGGGAGTAACTTGTCCAGTATCCCTTTAGGTCAGTAGGAGATGCAAACCCTCACAGGAGTTGGACATGAATGCTCTCACTGAAAATCAGTGAGAAAATTTTACCTGCTAATTATTTTTAAATGTGTAATCAGTTGTAATAGATAAGTTACTCGCTTTCTGAAAGCACTTCACTGATAGCTGTGTGAAGAGTTGACAGCAAGTACATCTTGGTCACAAAAATAGCTCCTGTTAGTCTCGCTGTCTTAATAAAGTCACATATCGGGGACACTCCTGTGCCCTGATTTCAACTATTTTAACAGACATTGCCACCAATTAAAACTTTTCTGAGGGTATCTGTGCAATTATTCAGCCTCTGTTAGACAAGTATAAATGAAATCCACAGTGACAGTCAAAAGAGGTAACAGTAACACACTGCGGCTCTCAGTCTCATGTCAAAATAGCTCCTGATATTGGAAGAGAGACAGACAGGTGCACAAGCAGGCACCTAAATTCATGGAACAGCACTAAGAGAATAAGTGAAAAAAGCATATTTATGATTCAATAAAAAGCAAAATCTGCTACCTATCCACGTGTTGGAAATCCTGACATCACCACCAAGAACGCTGATGAAAGACTGCAAACCCACTTTGAATCCATAAAGGAGTTGGCACCTAAGCTGAAAAAACCTGCAACTATTAATCATATGACTGACATTTTAAGGAACAGCCCAAGCAGCCACTACGAAATTAAAAAAAAGACTCACTACTGTGCTTCTATATAGTAATTGCAAAGCATGATTTAATCTTTTAATTCATGATCTTTGTCAAACTCTGTCAACAAAATAAACAGTCTTTTCATTTGAACGCACGTATATTTTTATTCTTATTACACTGCTACTGGGGAGGATTTTTTTAAGTATCTGAAAAGAGGAAGTAAACCAATAGAATTTTATAGAAATTGTTAGAGAAAACTGCAATTTGTATCAAAAGTGTGGTTCAAAATGTATTTTTAAAATTATAAAGCTTCTTCCAGAGTAATAATGTTTCCTCATGACATAGGAAGAATTCAATAGACCTTCTACAGTGGTGACATTTTTATGGACCAGACAATGCAGAAGTGTCTTGGAGGAACCAAGCACCTGACAAAGTTCAGAATTCTACCACCAGGAATTAACTAAGAAAAGAAAACCTCTTTTCAAACCTTGCTAGAAAAGGTTAGATTCTCACCTCTGTACAGTAGAACATTATTGCACAACTGAACGATACTTGTCTCAGTGGGACTATCACTTCAAGAATTCCATTAGTTAAATAAAATTATAGACAAAACATCAAGAAGAATGTCCTGATGTAGAGGTTTTCCCAGGAAACTGATCCGCCATACTAAGCCTGCACCACAGAGTATAAAACATAAAATTACACTGGGAAGAATCCATGGAAGAAAATTATGTCTCAGGCTTTTTATTATTTAGTCAGCTAATCTAAATCTTAATTCAAGGGTGTTAGAATATGGGAGGCAACATTTTAACTATTTTCCTGACATTTGCATAAGAGCTAAACAAACAAGAAATATATTGCTTTCCTCTAAAGGAAAAAAAGTTCCTGCTGTGGCAGTAAACAGAAATATGCAAGGCATAATGAATATTCCTTAAGAATCAAGGAATGAAAATAGCTTATAGCCATTGGGTAGGCTTCTAAAAGAGAAAAAGTTGAAGAAAATTATTGAGAAGGTTTAGACCCAGGGGCAACAGAGATCTTAAGATTCTTACTTTTCATAAATGCCTGTGCTTTTGATAAGCAAGTCATATTGTGTAAACATTTTATCTGTATTATAGAATCTGTCACTGTTTTTCAAGAAGAAAAGCTCTACAAGGTCTTGTTTTTTCATCTGGGAAAAAAAAGAAAAGCAGACTTAGATGAAAAATTTAGGCTGTTTTGCCTTCTACCATGAAAACGGTTACTAAAAATATCATATGTAATATATATTTAAATACTTGTAATCACAGAATCATAGAAACATTTGGGTTGGAAAAAGACCTCTAAGATCGTTGATTCCAACCATTAACCCAGCATTGCCAGATCAGAGTATTAGTACAAAGCGTGTTACCTTCAGTGAACACACCAAGGAAAAGACTTCTAACATCACTATATACCTACACGGTACAGGGTAAGGAGGAATTTTATACCAAACTTAGTTGAACTCTACTGGTGTAAACTGTCAGACATACTGGTACTAAAAACTCCAGAATGAATTTAATGGAATTTTACCTTAAGTAGTGAAAGACTACTTACCTTAAAGAACACTGATTTGTATGGATTTGTTCAATTTTTGTCTGGTCTTGTACTAGGGAAATTAACTGCCAAATGTGATCTGCATAGGATTAAGTTATTATTTTATGATTAGAACTGAATACCTAACTGCACAGCAAATGGTTATATACAGCTGGACTCTTTCCTAATTCATTTGAGGTTTCTGAGGGACTTTTAAATTTATATGCAATATCTTCCTGAAACACAGATCTACACAGTGGTACCATTAGTCTGTGAAATGCAAGTACAGTTTCCCAACTCCTACACAGAAACCTTCAACAGAAACCACTTCTCAATTGTATTATAGAAAAATGTTTCTACCTGTGAGCCTTGGTGAACAAGCAGTAGAAAGCTGACAGGACTACCTCGATATAGATATCATTACTCTGCCAAAAACTTGCCAAGACAAGCCACTTCAGGATGGGCAATAAACAGGAGCTTGAACCTCACTGAGTAAACAGGAAAACAGGTGGTAAGTGTCCAAGTACTCTTGAAGATAAAGCCTCAGTCCTCCTTTGAAACACAGAGATGATCCTTATATCACTTGAAAAGACTGGCTATATAGACTAAATTATGCAGGCAACTAAAAATTGTCATTAAAAATTCAAAAATTAAGCTTGATGTTTACCTCTGTTCAGGGTCCATATCACAGTTTCTATCATGATAAAAAGTAACCACCAAACTGGTATAAAGGTATATTATACATAGATACACACCAGGTATATAACTGCTATATTCATATGTGAGAGTCTGGTACTTCAATTCCTGAAGAGAAACATAAAATCCCACACATGCCATAAGCCATATATATGTGTTTCTCAAAGATTGATACAGCTTTTGATATTACATTGAGATGAACAAACTGGGATTTCCAGTGCACCAGAAGCATCCCAGTCATTTCAATGCACAGCTGAAAACGTTTTCTCTATGTCCCACAGTCACACAAAAACTGCCAGGAAAACTGTCCTATCTACACCCATTCACTTGTGAAAGACACCTTCTTTCTTTACCACAACATTCTACAACTCAGTAGTCTAATTTTTTAATCCTCCTCTTCAACAGTCAAAGGATTCATGTTGAAGTCTTTTGTCTCAAGTCAATTATTCACCACTGGCTAAGTGTGGAAGTTAACAGGAGCAAATTCAAAAGAAGCATTACACATTTGAATTAAAGATACCATCAGTGTCTGCAGTCGAATTCACAGCTCACTGAGACATCAAGTGAAGGTTTATAATCAAAATAATTCAATATGCAATATCATCATAGACATGGACCAACTCTTAAGTTTAGACCAACTATCTCCTTCTTTTCTATCACATCAGGAAAAAAAACTAGGGATTACTGAAGGCTGACGCTGTGTGCCAGCACATGAGACTTACCACACAGACTTGGCTCCAGGTTATAAAACCAAGACCAAACAGATTACTTAGAAAACCAGGCCATGCATTTTGGTGACTGAATCTGAGCTGAACTTTAAATAACCAACAGAACTCAAGAGACAAGGGCAAAGTGGCCTGCAAATAATCACTAGAGTCTCAAGAATGAGTAGCACTGCCTGCAGAACATACTTTAAAGAGCCAAAGGACCAGCCAGGTAATCACTTGAACACTGCTGAGTAACTGGTGTTTCAGGAGAGAAAAACTACTGCAGACAAGTGTGGGAGTTGAGCGATAGCAGAGAGGTTACAGTTTGAGATCTCATTTGCTTTACCAAACAAAGCATCCATGCATGAAAGAACTGTGATTTAGCAACTAAATCTACATGACAGAAGCAACTGAGCAGTCTTGGAAGAGAACATGCTCAGGGCTGCCCCAGACAGTGCAGCTGATTAGTTTCAGGCCAGTTTTACAGCTGACTTAAGCACATAGGGAGCCACTTTCTATGAGTTCTTGTTACACACGTGCATTGCATGCAGATTTTACTATAAAAATTAATTGCTCCATTGAACAGATGTCAGAAAAAGACGTTTCTAAACACATTCCAATTTTAATAATTTTAAGATTTGCTAAACAATAGCTACTCCTTTTCTCTGAGTCACAGCAGGACTAACATCAGAACAGTCATAAACTACTGTCCTTATTGTTGTGCTGACTCAGAAAGTTTGCAAGTAGTATTTTTGACCCACCACATCTAAATCAGAAACTTTCTAAAGAAAACACGATTCTTGTGAAGGTTCACCCATTACTTTGGTACGCTGCAGAAAATACATCATTTCCAGACACACAGATCAGCAGCACAGAGGAAAGTACCACAAACACAGCAGGGAACCTCTAAAGAGTGGGATTCTATACAGCTGCGTTGAGTGGAACTAAATTAGTTTACAGTGGTTTGGCTAAGGAAGAAAAGGATTCTTAAAATTCGTATATGGCAGTACATACAAACTTGATGCAGGTGGAACATATCTGTTTCTAATCGTTTTACTGTAGGAAAATTAGCTTTCAAAGCATGATGGTCATTCCAACTTATTATCCATTTCACTGCATAGGAAATATAGTCAGTCTACCTATTCAACCACTAAAACTAGTTGATGGTACACATTCTCTTTGGAGCAACATGTGCTGCCAGAAGTCTCTCCCCAGGCACTATTTGAACTAGAGATCTTTTTTTTTTTTTTAAGCTACAACACCTATTCTCACATCCCAAACCACATTATTGACCTTCTTGGACTTTAAATAGACTTGCAAAAAAAGAGGACAAGCAAGTTTATATTGACTAGAAATTAAAAAACAAAACAAAACAAACAAACAAACAAAAAATCCCACACCAAAACCCAAACCCACAAACTACTGGATTAGATTTAGATACTAAAATCACGCTCAAAAAAAAAAAAAAAGGCAGTAAAGCTTGCTTGAAAATATTGCACTGGCAGAGCGGAAGTGGCACACAACCTATTGTATCCCTGACAATCTAATTTACCAGAAAAGGATTCCCCAGGGATGCTTATGACCCGACTGTCTTCGGGAAATCCTTTCAGCTACTCAGTCCAGCTGAGAGAGACATAGAGGCCAGTGTGACCATAGCACAGCTCAGGATATGGGGGAGCAGAAAAATATATTGCAGCTGAGCTTCCAGCAGAATGCAATAAATTAGAAGCTTGAGATCTCTGTATGACCATTAGAATAACCCTAAAATAATAAACTGAGGATCGAGACATTTCTACTTCCTGAAAGAATAACCTGGCAAAGATTAAGCATGGGAATCATCAGAACAACAAACGCATTCAGTACAAAGAAAAAAGAAATGGGGACATGGAAAACAGGCCCGAGTTTGATAGACACAAAAAACCACAGAGATGGGGGGAGTGGAGGGGTATGTGTGCAAAGGCACCCTTTAAAATAAAAAAGGAATCAAATATAAACATTTCCAAAGTCCTCATGGATCATAGGCTTTCACATTTTCCCTCCTATGTCAGAGTGCTACAGATATTTTCTCAGCTGAGAGGTAAAATAACATTAGAGGCTGCTACTGCCCAGCACAAAAATAGACAATATCCCAGATCAAAGCTCTGCAAATGGCATTACCCTATTTTCCTCCTTGGAATAAAAACAGGCAAAGAACACCAATGGACCTGTCCATCATTTAATCTAAGGCGGGTTAGACCGCAGTATAACATTTTCAAGAGAGAAAATTAGCAGTACTGAGCAGAGTGAACTGAAACACAGTTGACAGTAAGCAGATCTGCTCACTTTATACTTGTACAACTGCTTTGTCCAAGGTTTTCCAGAATTATGGCACATTCTGTACAGTCCCTGCTGTTCTTCCCCAGGGAAACAGTGGCACGAGGCAAAACTGCTCGGGCAAGGCAAGGAGGTCACTGCCCCTGTGTGCCAAACAGCTGGAACTTGTGGACAAACACTGTCAACCAAGTTTCTCTAAACCTGGTAGATGGAGAGGGAGAAAGCGCCGGGTTACACAGGGAGAGCACCATCTCCAGTGCTGGTGTTGGCTGGAGTGTCTCATCCAGAGGATTAACACTGCAGATCCAATTAAAGTAGCTTTCGACTCTATTGTGCACATTTCAAGCAGCCTCAGGATTACAGAGCAAGCTGCAGAAACCTGCCCCGAGGTCCTCCCGAACATTTGTTTTATTTAAATAATCATAATGAATAACACAAGGATTCAGAATTAGTGAATTAAAATTTAAATTAGGTTGTTAAATACAATCAAGTCAATATTTTAACACTCCTTAGCTTTGGTAAGGTCCAAATATTTACCACAAATTAAAGCTACTTTAAACACTTCTTAACAGGCTACAAAGATTCTTTTTTCTTGATAATCACAAGCTTCATTTTCTGAGAAATGTAAGCATCTAGCTTCCACCCAAAGTTTGCTCAAGGGGATGAAAGGATGGACGGGAGCAGCAGTAACAGAAAAAGCTGAATTACCTCACAAGATTTCAGAGGCAAAAGTTGAACTTGTTATGGGAAGAGAAAGTACCTTGAACTTTTGTGTTGTTTTTTTTTTTTAAAGAAAGTTCTCAAAAAAAGGGAAAGAAAGAAAAAAAAAAGGCATGTGGCACTTGGGGCTGCAGTTGAGGACAGGTGAAGCCATGGGGCCAGCCTGCTCCCCTCATGGCATCATCTGCCATCTCACCTCTGCACCCAGGGCCCACAGACTTCATTGCTGCTTCTCTTACCTTTACCTAGGAATAACACTGCTCTTAATCTTCTTACCTTTTTTTCTTTTCTTTTTTTTTTTTCTGAGATGCCTCTTATTTGACTGTAATCAATAATAATAATAATCAAAAATTCATCTTGTGAGGTTCGGTACACCCGTTTCTCCCCTCGTCTCTCCCCTACCTGCCTCAGGAAATAACTGCCCATCTCCGAGAGAGCCACCCAGAGAGACAGGCAGCTGCAGCCACCTTGCCAGTTGGTAAATGGTGCAATAAAACTACACATCTGGTCCACAAAAGGTTATTTAAAAATTTAGAGGAGTCGTTTCTCACCCTCCCAGTGATGAAGACAGCCAAAGAGCACATCACAAATGCCATCTCTTCTATAAAGGGCTTCTCTTTCGTGGGCATCCTGAAACACCCATTCTGCATTTGTTATTTCTCAGCTTAAAGTACACAAGACCTCGGATATAGGCACCATGGGCAGGACACAATAAAAATGTTTTAAGTTTTATAACAATTTCAGAGCCTTATTTTAATTGGAAAGAATGCTCTTTTACAAGCACGATCAGTAGCTAAGAAGCACTGCAATGTTCGAGTTGGATGTCAGAAAAAAACAACAAAACAAAAACAAAACTAGTCCCTGAGATTCCTTCTGGGTCTACTGAAATGATAAAAGATTTGCAAATATTATATTAAACGTACTTTAAATTGTGCTGTTTCTGAAATAAACATGCTTTGGCCAAGTGGAGATCTCAACACAAGGTCAGGCAGACTGGACTGCTTATTTAAGCTTGCCAAGTTCTGCCAGTGACAGAAACATCTTGGAGCTTTTCAGATCAGCCAGGTGAGCTGTGCTGTTGTACCCCAACTGCTTCATCTCCATAAACCAGGCTTAACTGAAAACAACGGGAATCTGACACAGAATAGAGTAAGTCACACTTGCATTAAGGGATCTTTCTTAACGTTACTGCTTATGAGTTGTTGACATTTCTAGAATTTGGATCACGTATTTATGATATACCAGAATAAATAACTGAAAGATCACAACAATTTGATTTTTAAATTGAATTGGAAGGTTCAGAAACTCCAGTTGTCACATACTTAGAATCTTTAAAGTTTTATCTTGACTGTTTTAGCCACTATTGTTAACCTAAAGAGGCAATTTCAGAATAAAAGCAGTTAAGAGTCTAAGCAGTAGCAAGGAATGATAACTGAAGTACAGGTATAATGGTAAAGCAATAAAAGTGTAATGAAAATTTATCATAATACACCACCATAACTCTGAATATGAAAACAGATTAAACTAATGTTGTTTTCATGGAGTACTCTTCTTCCTAATTAACAGCAATTTTTTTCATCTACCATAAAAGTGATTCTTGTTCAGCTCTGGAATTTCTTTCCACTGCTACTTCATCTCTAACCCTTTGTTAAGTATACTGCTTAAGAAAATCCCTCATTTCTCTAGTCTCAGATTGCAAAGTCTTGATTAGTTTGAAAATTAATTTTGCTCTTGCCAAAATCAAGAAATAATTGTTCTCTGTATGGGTTTAATTTTAGCATGTTCTTCAATTTCTTCACTGTGCTCGTTTGATCACCTAAACAGCTTATAGTAAATTATCAAAATATATGAAATTATATAATATTTTATCAAAATATAAAAATCTCCCCAAATCACTTAGAAATATTTAAATTTTGGCAATTAAAATATTTGAAATTAAGGGTTGCAAGGTTGACTTTTACTGAGAAGATGGTGACGACATCCACTTTTGAGCTATAACAACATAACAATCTTCACAAAGAATAAATCAGCATAGATTTTTTTTTTCCTCTTTCTCTCAAGCCAAAAGCAGGTCATTAGGAAATGGAAGTGAAGCAAGACCAATGAATTCGCATGAACCAAAAATAACACCTTTTATTCAGTCTGTTCCAGAAAACAAACTCATCTTTGCCTAGAATCTGGTTTTGGGAAAGAAACTGGGTGCTGTTGGACAGAATTCACTTAACTCTTCTAAAATTATCTAATAAAATTATTGAGTTCCTATCATATAAACACGTTTCTAGTTTTGACATATCAGTAAATTTCAAGGCATAAAACCTTCTCTAATCCCTGAATGGAAAGGCAATGAATTCAGGTCAGTCTTATATGCAGAAAAGTCGCTTTTACTTGGTCATGTTTTCCAACACACAGGAAGACTCTGCCTATATTGTCTGTTCTCTGTAGATCTCATTGTATATCTCTCGAAGTAGATGTTCTCTGAGCATGCTCATAGCAGCTTTTCCTTCAGTAGAGATGATTTAATATGCAGTAAAACTATGCTTTCATCAGTTTAATTGTAGAGTCTAGCAATGATGCACGCACAATTTGATTCCTCTAGTGTTTCTGTGTTTCCAAGTTTCCTTTTCTATTTATTTCAAACCCTTGCAATTATGCTACAATATTTTAATAAATTGAGCTACAGGTTACACCTACATGTGGCCATATTCAAAATGAAAGACAGGGGATTTATAGTTTGGGAATATAATATTTGTTATTAAAAAACCTGACAATACAAGCATTACACAAGTAGGTTCTAGAACAGCAGAGCAGCTGTTAAAGTATTAAGCTGTAGTCACTGTGCACAAGTTTACCAACAGAAGTCCAAGTGTTTTAGACATCTTGATACAGAACTACTAAATGGTAAGTATGACAATTTTGCTGACACTTTCTGGAAGTTTTTTTCCATGGCAAAGGTGACAGCAGGAGAGAAATTATGAAAGGACTAGAGGAACTGATGAATCTAAATGAAAACATAACAAAGAGTGTTCCATTAGGTTGTGAAATTGAAAAGCAGAATCACAGGAATCTCAAACAACAGTGGTCATGATTCCCCTCCTAAATTACCACATGGAAAGATGGAATATTATTCCTATACTGCTGCAGGCTTTGTATTATTCATTCACAGTCTGACCTCCAACAGAGAAAAGTTTCTCCAAGAAGTGTGTATCTTAACAAAAAAAAAAGTAGGAAAAGTCAACACTTCCTTTAGAGATTACCTGGCAAAGGCAGGGATGACTTAACTGAGGGCTGAGGTTACAAGAGTGAGTATCCTTTGCTTAGGATGGCTAAGAACAAAGTTGCAGTAAAAGCAGGGTAAAGAAACTGAAAATTTCTCAGCAGGCTATGCAGAGTTGTATCAATTCAGAAATAAATGGAACTTTGGAGGCATGAGGAGGTCTTCTGGTATCTTTGTTTGCAAGTATCAGGTCAAATTCATTAAAACAGGGTAGCGTTGTCTGCAAACCTGACCCTCCATGCAAATTCATAAGGTAAGAGAAAGCTGAGAAACATTCGGTGCTCCTCTGTTCACTTCACCAGTTCTGCAGCAGGATCAAACTGAGATTAATGTGGACTTGGAAAGCATTTTATTTTGTTCTTATTGGTTCCATCTTCTTTATTTCATAATTATTTCAGATTATATGAATGTCAGGTTCTGCCTATATCAGATTCTAAACTCTGTGTGGAAAGGCTGTTCTCTCTTCCCACCACAGTAGTAAACTATTCTAGGATGGACGCAAGGTGTCAACTTCTGTATAATTACTAACAACTATACCAAACAGGCTGGGAAATAAGTCCTGCTTATATTCTGTGCCACATACTGCAGATTTTCTTCTCAGTAGGGTATTTACCACTGTCACATACTAAACTTTGGCTGCAAATCCCAGATTTATTTGGGGATTTTAAACTCAGTTAGCAACATTGTTTCTGACTGTAATTATCAAATTAGTTACATGCAATTTAAAAAATTGTGTGCCTCCCTGTCACACTTCATTTGTTATTCATGAAACAGTATAATCTTTCCTACTCAGCTTTTAAGTTTCTTAACTTAGAGACTCTGTGCCAATCCAAGTGTTAAAACTTGTATATAAGAAAACATAAGAGAGACACACTAACAACTCAGCCTTCAAATCATTCTTAATAGACAAAGGCATGGCAAATGCATCCTGTTGTGTCCAAAAGGTTGCAAATCAGCATATTTGAATCCTGGACTTGCTCTTGTCTGAGCCTCTACCACTTTGTGGGAATTTTTTTTTTAACCTCAAAGAAGGAGAAGTGTGCTTACACCCTGTCTGGCAGCCCAGAGAGGGTCAGTTCACTGACATGTACAAGCAGTACAGATGCATCAACACCTGAATACATACACAGTCTTGAAACAGGAGTAGCTTTGATTTTGGCTACTGGCATTAAACCAACAGGCTTTTTACCAACAACAGACTAAATCCCAAAATCTAAGAGCAATCCAAATAAGTGCTTTATCCTCAGTTGCCCAAAACCTGGAAACAGTGAGGCATACTTGGAGATGAAGTAAGTAGCCAGCTCTTTCTTTCAAAAATCAAAATGCTATCTGCATCACCAGGAGTTTAGTTGTCTAAGTTAAAATTAGGTATCTTCTTTAAAAATTTGGTCATAACCTTTTAGATCCTTCTTACATAAAAAGAAAATCATTAATTTACCTTAAAAGAAAATAATTCAGGTTCAGACTCTTGGCAGGAATAGTGGGAATGAGTAGCTGTTATATCTTCTAATTGGAAGATGTAAGAACTTCAGACAAGGGTATCCACAAAACCTCAGCTCCCATCCTCACTTATCTTCAACTTCACAACATGAAACTACTGGAATTTATGACTAGCATTGTAAACCTATTTTCCTGCATAGCATGAGA
>NW_020955845.1:288401-293218 GCF_003031625.1 Empidonax traillii
AGGCATATGGCACTTGGGGCTGCAGTTCAGGACAGGTGAAGCCATGGGGCCAGCCTGCTCCCCTCATGGCATCATCTGCCATCTCACCTCTGCACCCAGGGCCCACAGACTTCATTGCTGCTTCCCTTACCTTTACCTAGGAATAACACTGCTCTTAATCTTCTTATCTTTTTTTCTTTTCTTTTTTTTTTTTTTCTGAGATGCCTCTTATTTGACTGTAATCAATAGTAATAATAATCAAAAATTCATCTTGTGAGGTTCGGTACACCCATTTCTCCCCTCGTCTCTCCCCCACCTGCCTCAGGAAATAACTGCCCATCTCCGAGAGAGCCACCCAGAGAGACAGGCAGCTGCAGCCACCTTGCCAGTTGGTAAATGGTGCAATAAAACTACACATCTGGTCCACAAAAGGTTATTTAAAAATTTAGAGGAGTCGTTTCTCACCCTCCCAGTGATGAGGACAGCCAAAGAGCACATCATAAATGCCATCTCTTCTATAAAGGGCTTCTCTTTCGTGGGCATCCTGAAACACCCATTCTGCATTTGTTATTTCTTAGCTTAAAATACACAAGACCTCGAATATAGGCACCATGGGCAGGACACAATAAAAATGTTTTAAGTTTTATAACAATTTCAGAGCCTTATTTTAATTGGAAAGAATGCTCTTTTACAAGCACGATCAGTAGCTAAGAAGCACTGCAATGTTCGAGTTGGATGTCAGAAAAAAACAACACTGAGAAAAACAAAACTAGTCCCTCAGATTCCTTCTGGGTCTACCGAAATGATAAAAGATTTGCAAATATTATACTAAACGTACTTTAAATT
This sequence comes from Empidonax traillii, assembly GCF_003031625.1. Taxonomy (NCBI): domain Eukaryota; kingdom Metazoa; phylum Chordata; class Aves; order Passeriformes; family Tyrannidae; genus Empidonax; species Empidonax traillii. Next base: position 289,227 of record NW_020955845.1, read on the forward strand.
GTGCTGTTTCTGAAATAAACATGCTTTGGCCAAGTGGAGATCTCAACACAAGGTCAGGCAGACTGGACTGCTTATTTAAGCTTGCCAAGTTCTGCCAGTGACAGAAACATCTTGGAGCTTTTCAGATCAGCCAGGTGAGCTGTGCTGTTGTACCCCAACTGCTTCATCTCCATAACCCAGGCTTAACTGAAAACAACGGGAATCTGACACAGAATAGAGTAAGTCACACTTGCATTAAGGGATCTTTCTTAACGTTACTGCTTATGAGTTGTTGACATTTCTAGAATTTGGATCACGTATTTATGATATACCAGAATAAATAACTGAAAGATCACAACAATTTGATTTTGAAATTGAATTGGAAGGTTCAGAAACTCCAGCTGTCACATACTTAGAATCTTTAAAGTTTTATCTTGACTGTTTTAGCCACTATTGTTAACCTAAAGAGGCAATTTCAGAATAAAAGCAGTTAAGAGTCTAAGCAGTAGCAAGGAATGGTAACTAAAGTACAGGTATAATGGTAAAGCAATAAAAGTGTAATGAAAATTTATCATAATACACCACCATAACTCTGAATATGAAAACAGATTAAACTAATGTTGTTTTCATGGAGTTCTCTTCTTCCTAATTAACAGCAATTTTTTTCATCTACCATAAAAGTGATTCTTGTTCAGCTCTGGAATTTCTTTCCAGAAAGAAAATTTTCTTAAGCAGTATACTTGTTAAGTATACTGCTTAAGAAAATCCCTCATTTCTCTAGTCTCAGATTGCAAAGTCTTGATTAGTTTGAAAATTCATTTTGCTCTTGCCAAAATCAAGAAATAATTGTTCTCTGTATGGGTTTAATTTTAGCATGTTCTTCAATGTCTTCACTGTGCTCCTTTGATCACCTAAACAGCTTATAGTAAATTATCAAAATATATGAAATTATATAATATTTTATCAAAATATAAAAATCTCCCCAAATCACTTAGAAATATTTAAATTTTGGCAATTAAAATATTTGAAATTAAGGGTTGCAAGGTTGACTTTTACTGAGAAGATGGTGACGACATCCACTTTTGAGCTATAACAACATAACAATCTTCACAAAGAATAAATCAGCATAGATTTTTTTTTTCCTCTTTCTCTCAAGCCAAAAGCAGGTCATTAGGAAATGGAAGTGAAGCAAGACCAATGAATTCGCATGAACCAAAAATAACACCTTTTATTCAGTCTGTTCCAGAAAACAAACTCATCTTTGCCTAGAATCTGGTTTTGGGAAAGAAACTGGGTGCTGTTGGACAGAATTCACTTAACTCTTCCAAAATTATCTAATAAAATTATTGAGTTCCTATCATATAAACACGTTTCTAATTTTGACATATCAGTAAATTTCAAGGCATAAAACCTTCTCTAATCCCCGAATGGAAAGGCAATGAATTCAGGTCAGTCTTATATGCAGAAAAGTCACTTTTACTTGGTCATGGTTTCCAACACACAGGAAGACTGCCTATATTGTCTGTTCTCTGTAGATCTCATTGTATATCTCTCGAAGTAGATGTTCTCTGAGTACGCTCATAGCAGCTTTTCCTTCAGTAGAGATGATTTAATATGCAGTAAAACTATGCTTTCATCAGTTTAATTGTAGAGTCTAGCAATGATGCACGCACAATTTGATTCCTCTAGTGTTTCTGTGTTTCCAAGTTTCCTTTTCTATTTATTTCAAACCCTTGCAATTATGCTACAATATTTTAATAAATTGAGCTACAGGTTACACCTACATGTGGCCATATTCAAAATGAAAGACAGGGGATTTATAGTTTGGGAATATAATATTTGTTATTAAAAACCCTGACAATACAAACATTACACAAGTAGGTTCTAGAACAGCAGAGCAGCTGTTAAAGTATTAAGCTGTAGTCACTGTGCACAAGTTTACCAACAGAAGTCCAAGTGTTTTAGACATCTCGATACAGAACTACTAAATGGTAAGGATGACAATTTTGCTGACACTTTCTGGAAGTTTTTTCCATGGCAAAGGTGACAACAGGAGAGAAATTATGAAAGGACTAGAGGAACTGATGAACCTAAATGAAAACATAACAAAGAGTGTTCCATTAGGTTGTGAAATTGAAAAGCAGAATCACAGGAATCTCAAACAACAGTGGTCATGATTCCCCTCCTAAATTACCACATGGAAAGATGGAATATTATTCCTATACTGCTGCAGGCTTTGTATTATTCATTCACAGTCTGACCTCCAACAGAGAAAAGTTTTTCCAAGAAGTGTGTATCTTAACAAAAAAAAAAGTAGGAAAAGTCAGCACTTCCTTTAGAGATTACCTGGCAAAGGCAGGGATGACTTAACTGAGGGCTGAGGTTACAAGAGTGAGTATCCTTTGCTTAGGATGGTTAAGAACAAAGTTGCAGTGAAAGCAGAGTAAAGAAACTGAAAATTTCTCAGCAGGCTATGCAGAGTTGTATCAATTCAGAAATAAATGGAACTTTGGAGGCATGAGGAGGTCTTCTGGTATCTTTGTTTGCAAGTATCAGGTTAAATTCATTAAAACAGGGTAGTGTTGTCTGCAAACCTGACCCTCCATGCAAATTCATAAGGTAAGAGAAAGCTGAGAAACATTCGGTGCTCCTCTGTTCACTTCACCAGTTCTGCAGCAGGATCAAACTGAGATTAATGTGGACTTGGAAAGCATTTTATTTTGTTCTTATTGGTTCCATCTTCTTTATTTTATAATTATTTCAGATTATATGAATGTCAGGTTCTGCCTTTATCAGATTCTAAACTCTGTGTGGAAAGGCTGTTCTCTCTTCCCACCACGGTAGTAAACTATTCTAGGATGGACTCTAGGTGTCAACTTCTGTATAATTACTAACAACTATACCAAACAGGCTGGGAAATAAGTCCTGCTTATATTCTGTGCCACATCCTGCAGATTTTCTTCTCAGTAGGGTATTTACCACTGTCACATACTAAACTTTGGCTGCAAATCCCAGATTTATTTGGGGATTTTAAACTCAGTTAGCAACATTGTTTCTGACTGTAATTATCAAATTAGTTACATGCAATTTAAAAAATGGTGTGCCTCCCTGTCACACTTCATTTGTTATTCATGAAACAGTATAATCTTTCCTACTCAGCTTTTAAGTTTCTTAACTTAGAGACTCTGTGCCAATCCAAGTGTTAAAACTTGTATATAAGAAAACATAAGAGAGACACACTAACAACTCAGCCTTCAAATCATTCTTAATAGACAAAGGCATGGCAAATGCATCCTGTTGTGTCCAAAAGGTTGCAAATCAGCATATTCGAATCCTGGACTTGCTCTTGTCTGAGCCTCTACCACTTTGTGGGAATTTTTTTTTTAACCTCAAAGAAGGAGAAGTGTGCTTACACCCTGTCTGGCAGCCCAGAGAGGGTCAGTTCACTGACATGTACAAGCAGTACAGATGCATCAACACCTGAATACATACACAGTCTTGAAACAGGAGTAGCTTTGATTTTGGCTACCGGCATTAAACCAACAGGTTTTTTACCAACAACAGACAAAATCCCAAAATCTAAGAGCAATCCAAATAAGTGCTTTATCCTCAGTTGCCCAAAACCTGGAAACAGTGAGGCATACTTGGAGATGAAGTAAGTAGCCAGCTCTTTCTTTCAAAAATCAAAATGCTATCTGCATCACCAGGAGTTTAGTTGTCTAAGTTAAAATTAGGTATCTTCTTTAAAAATTTGGTCATAACCTTTTAGATCCTTCTTACATAAAAAGAAAATCATTAATTTACCTTAAAAGAAAATAATTCAAGTTCAGACTCTTGGCAGGAATAGTGGGAATGAGTAGCTGTTATATCTTCTAATTGGAAGATGTAAGAACTTCAGACAAGGGTATCCACAAAACCTCAGCTCCCATCCTCACTTATCTTCAACTTCACAACATGAAACTACTGGAATTTATGACTAGCATTGTAAACCTATTTTCCTGCATAGCATGAGA
>NW_020955845.1:293911-379365 GCF_003031625.1 Empidonax traillii
TTGGCAGGAATAGTGGGAATGAGTAGCTGTTATATCTTCTAATTGGAAGATGTAAGAACTTCAGACAAGGGTATCCACAAAACCTCAGCTCCCATCCTCACTTATCTTCAACTTCACAACATGAAACTACTGGAATTTATGACTAGCATTGTAAACCTATTTTCCTGCATAGCATGAGATTCTCATCATGCCTTCCCTTGATTTTTATCCCCTGTAGATCTTCCCCAACAAAACACTCAGTGGGGATCAACATTAGACTTTGAAGAAACTCCACACAAACAGGATTATGAGAGCCAATGCCAAATTTCTCTTGCAGCTATTTTTAATTTTGCCATACCTTGCAGATGAGCTTGTTTAGGAAGCCAATTCCTGAATTGCAAGAGAAGTTATTGCAGGAAAATATGTAAGAGAATTTCAGAGTATCTCATGTTGCCAGAATGTTCCAAGTGAGACTACAGCCTGCATTTAGCAAACAAACAAAAGGCAACAAACTGATTACTGCTGGATTAGGAATAATGGTCCACAAAATTATAGAGTCTGATGACAAAATATTTCAGGAAGACATCATGGTACTGCCTTACCTTTTGTACCTTTCCCTTTACAACTGCTTTTTGGCCACAGCCAGATATGGCACATTTAGCTGGATGAAGCTGGCTTAATATGGATGCCCTTTTCATTTTTAAGTTCTTAAGATCATGGCCTTTTGCAATAAATGCACTTTTTTTTTTATATTTCCCAATGTTTGTCAGACACCAGAGAGCAACAGTGTAAATTCAGTTAAACTTTATATAAGCAAATCAAATACAGGTTCAGTGTGACTCCACAGACACACTTTTCCTGGTGCACATACACACTTCTGGCTAGAATTAGATAATCTTATGGTACCAGACCTTATGAAAGGCTTAGTACCTGCCAACTGTCGTCTTCTTCCCTCTTTATCATGCTGTGTATGTAATTATAGTGACTCGTATTAGCTATTTCTGTTTATATGAAATACAACAACACTATCAACCACTAACAGAGAGGGCAAGTGTAACCTATCAAACTCAATGGACTTAAAAACAAAGAAAAGATCAGCTGTAAAAAAACAACACCGAGCTTACAAGACTAGTCTTAGTGAATAATATTTCTATACATCACATTCTTCTACTCTAGCTAATAAAAAAAATAACAGCTCTTTCAGACTAATCAATACACTGCACAACATCTAGAAAATAAACTTCTATTAGTGTTGTAGAAATATGAACTTTTAATAACCTGGCTGACAAACTCAGAAATATACTTCTTATAAATATGAACAAAACAGAATAGAATCATTGAGGTTGGAAGAGGCCTCCAAGATCACTGAGTCTGACTATTTCAGCTGTTTGAGCATGAAACTCAGATTTATGTGATCACTGCCACCTGTAGTTCCATATTTTTGTCATAATTCACCTTAACTTTCTCATTCCACCAAACATTGACAGAGTTACATTAATGTTATTGTTTTACACTGGAATCCTAGACCTAAAGCAGATGTTAAGTTCTAGTAAAATTCTGAAGTGCACACTTAGGTTTAATTTGATGTCACACAGCCCAGTGTACGAAGCTAAGAACATACTCTACCTAACAAAAGCAAGACCTCTGGTAACTGGACAAGGAAAACAGATTGCACTGAAAGGTCAACTGCTCAGCCTGAAGGACTTGTGTTAAACAGATTATTCAGGGATCAGCTTGGACCTAATGTTGTTATATATTTACTCTAATAACACCCTAAAGAGAAGGGTGCAGATAAAAATGGTTTTGAAAAGTGTTACAAATACAAAGAATCAGAAAATTAAGATTAGTTGTCCAACTCGATTTGGCATACAGAAAATGGAATAAAGCGGCATTAATATAGAGTGCACCAGCATGCATTTCAGGATTGAGAAAATTTCTGTAAAAAGAGCTGATGCTCATCTGCAGCAAATCACTGATATTTCTCTATGTGAGTATCAATCATCAGTGTAAGTCTGCTTTGGAACAGGATACTGAGTTTAGCAGACAAAATATTTCTAGAAGAGGTAAGGAAGATCAATACTGCTGTATAAGTCAGAGGTGAGATATTGTCCAAACAGTAATTCTGGACATCAGAAATATTGCTTGGGCCTCCTGTGCTCGAAAATATAGCTTCAAGCTGGAATACATACTGAGAAAACCAATCGCTATGAGCAAAGGAATGGATTAGCTACTTCACAAATTACATCAAAGTAGTACCATTTGTACAGCCCAGCACAATCAAGACTGATGTTACGACAATCTATAATTTTCTATAAAAAGAAGTGAGTGCGAAGAGTAAACATGAGGAAGGAACAACAGCTAGAACAAGTAAATGCCAGTGTCCAAGTTACTACAAAAGGGTAAGAAACCAGCCACTGAAATATTGACACTGAAAATTAAAGAAGGTATAAAATTCTGGAACAAAAGAGTACTTTAAACAAGAGCTGTTTACATTTCTGAAGAGCTTTATATGAACAATTACCAGAAACACCATCAGCATCATTCCTCAAAGACAAGCTGTTATAGGTTTGAAAAGAGATGCTGGAATTTTTTCCCCCACTATCAATTACTGGGCAGTGTGCTCCTGCAATAAAAGACACCCCCAGGGTGGGGGGAGGTGGGAAGGTGGAAGGAGTGGGGGTTTTATTTCTTCCTCCCCGCCTGGCAACGCCATGAAGGAACGACTGTGGGAGAGTCCCCCTGACAGTCTCAGAGCGAGGTTTCTGCCCAGGGCCGTGGGGCTGCATCATCAGAACATCTTCCTGGGCTGCCTGGCCCGAGGGCCACATCAGAGCCCTGGGACCGCCGGGGGAGAGAATTCCCTTCTTTGCTGGGCGCGGAGTCAGCACCGCTCCTGGGGCTGGGAGCACCTGTAGAGCCTCCAGGGACAGCCTGCCCTGGGCCCTCCTGATTTGCCACCTGGGCAATTCGGACTTTGTTTTTGGAAAGTTTTGGTTGCACCGTTGTTGTTCATTCGGGTTTGTTAATAAAGAGCTGGTATTTTCCTTTTTCACACAGCTTTCACCTGAAGCCTCTTAATTTCAAGGTTGTAACAACGCAGAGGGAGGAGGTTGGCTCTTCTTTTCCGTTCCTTAATGGACATTTGTGTCTTGCTAAACTAAGACACAAAGCTTTACAACTTACTAGGAAAACTGAGAATGACCATCTTTTTACTTTGATTTCTTTCTATTTGGTTTGTTTTCAACCAAGCCCATACAATGTGTGCTTGCACTCGCTTTCACATGGCGCTGTAAGTTGGTTCAAAAGTGGAGCAAGGTACGGCACAATAGAATTCCCTCATGTATCCACAAGCCAGAATTAGGCAGTAATTTTTGCATCATGCATTTCCTCTCACTGCATTTCTAAAGGCACAGATCGCTAGTTTTACAGAGTCCATGAAATTTGTAATTACCAAGTTGGTTTGAACATAATAACTACACGGTACATTTCTCCTCACAGAGGAGGCAAACATTATACAATCGTATTTCCCCTTGATATAGTTGCATTTACTAATGTAAGCTATTGTCCAACAGTCACAGCAAAATATTTGGGCCCTTCTTATCTTGTATTCAAGATATTTTCCTGCTCTATACAGTTTTTTCAGCCTCTCACATGATCCAATTGCTCTTGTCTAGACGTGGATGCTCCTATTGCCTTCCTTTGCATTTTTTCCCCCTCTTTTATTGTTTGAATGTGTGGTGGGGGTTTCCTGCCCCTCCTCCAGTACTTCCTCAAATATCCCTTCCAATAAACTCGGACAGTGCAGACAGTGCATAATTCAAGAAAACAGCCACTTAAGAAGCTGCAAATGTAAATTAATGACATTTGGGTTAAAACAAGAACAAATAGTCCCCAGCAATAAAAGGTCTGTGATATTTGTTCTCATTACCACATTAGTCTAAGTTTCAGTCACTCTTGACTAGGCAAGCAGGCTAGAATGCACGGTAAACAAAACACCTGCTGAGAACTGAGAAGCAGATGTTCTGGTAGAAGAGAGATAAAATGTAGCTGAAATGCTTATCTAGAAACTCTGCCTAGAATCTGATGGATTAAAAAAAATAAAGGTTATTTGCTGGAATTTTTGCTGTGTTATACTATATGAAAAAAACCACCTTTTTTTTTTTTACTCATTCTTCATTGAAAGCTTAAAAAAAAAAAAAAAAGCTAAAACTAATATCTCTGCCAGTTCATTAGTCTCTCCTAAGCAGTGATGAAATAACATCTTCATTGCAGTAAGAAGGAAGGAAGCCTGGTATTTAACCTTGGGCTGACTCCGTTATTGATTTAAATCTTTCTAAAGAAATAAGGACTCTCGAGGAACTACTGATGATGAGTCAAAAACCTGTCATGAGTTGAATTTTTTTCAGGACAAAACACAATATTAAATATTAAGAATTGCAGTTCACCATTTGTTAATCATTTGTGAACTAAAATTATACCACAGAAGAGGTTTTTGGAAGTGTAAACACTTCCACAAATAGTATGTACCTAATTTCACTGGTTATTACTATATTACAGTATAGTCACTACTATATACAGCACAGAGTATCTTGAGCTTTAAATGGAGATATTATGACTAATTATAACAAAAGAATACAGAAACATGAGAACTCATCTATTCACTTGTGCTTCTGCTTTAGGACTCAGTGAATTAGGGTCTGGGATCAACGGAAGGAAACCCAACAAACAAGTCTGATAGAGATTTGTAGCAAAACTGGGGGCAGAGTATTTGAAAACTGGGCACAAACAGAACATTGCTGTGCTGGTTACCTCTTCAAAAAAAAGAGAAACTTTCTACTCCTCTTTTAGAAGCATAAATGAGAGGAAAACAGACTGAATTCTAAGGCCTTCTTCATTACCCAGACCCTATACCTCTCCTTCATTTGGCAGATACAGAAATAACAATAAATTACTCCCATCTGTTAACCTGTATGTAATGTCTGAGAGCTGCTGGAGATCTCTAAAGGCCTACTTTTTCTTGCAATGGAAAAACGAATCTGTAGCCAATTATTAAAGAAGAAAAACATTCAGTAGGACTGTTTTTGTAAATAATTTTGTCTCTCTTAATTGTTTCCATTTATGTTTTTGTCTTCTCCCTTCTGATCAACTGGGCTGAAGAAATAACAATCTAAACTATATGGAAATGTGAAGATGTAGAGAAATTATGTATTAACTACGTTTATGTACTTCAGAAAAACTATAATATTCACGATCAGAAAATGAGGGAACTCTTATGCTGATCTTTCCCCTTAGCCTAATACAACAAAACTCTCAATGAATGTCTTAATCAGAGATCTTTATGAAATACAATCCTTCATGCATTAAAAAGTCAGGAGGCCTTTGGTTCATAAGACAATTATGCTGAGCTTATTTTTACCACAGCCTACAAAGAAAGTAATCCCTCTTATTAACGGTTCAAATATCAAATGCAGGAGACAGGTTTAATGGAATTATTTTTTAATCTTTTCACTGTCACCACAAGTGCCACCTGACATTAATCCCCTGGCAATAGTAATAAGATTAAATGAGAAATTTTACCTTTGGCATTGTATGATAGACTAAAGCACAGAGAGAAACCTCATCAATGGTTTAAAAAAGATTTAGTGGCAGTTGTGTGACAACCTAGCAGATGTTCAATATGGGAAAACAGCTACAAATAGTAAGCAAAAAATCGTAACTTTTCGTGTAGTGATACAGAAAAATATAGAAAAAAATATCCCTTCAACCAAATGATCTAAGAATGGATACTTTGAGCCCTGGAAACACTAAGTGAATAAAAGTGAGATACAAGTGGATGAACAGTAAAAACAAAAGTAATAAAAGTTTCAAAAGAATACTGGAAAAGTACTTAACAACAAGAAAAAAAAATACTCTGTCTTAAGAAAACATGAGGATAAATTGAGAGCTGCAAAAATCTAGATGAGTCACATCCTTTAAAAATGCTACTACAAATAGAAAAGGCATCTTCCATTTCATAAAGAAATTGAGAGCAGGAAAAGCTGTAGCTTGCTGCTAAGAACAGAGGATGGATTGGAGATGAAAGATAATCTAGGTTTGACCTGGAAGCAAATCGTATGGGTCTCAGTTTTCAGTAGAGGAGATTGGTTAATGAGTAAGAGAGAGGGGAGGGGGAGGGTGGTGCTGGGAAATAAAAAAAATCAAGGGTAGATAAAGTGAAAACTCCAGTAAGATAATGTTGTGTCGCACACAGAGTGGTCTCCAGCTGTAACACCAATTCCATGCTGGTGGAAAACAATCCTAACATTTTAAGAATGGATAAAGCAATTGGTCCTTGGGTCCAACAGACTCTCAGTAACAAGTAAATAGGAAACATCTAAAGGGTCATAGAGCTGAATGAATTAAAAAGATCAACAAACATCATTTACCAAAGATAAATTAGTTTGTGTAGAATTATGCTCAGCCCAGGTGCCAAGGCAAATGAAATGTAGTCTCTTTTGGCTTTGTAAACCAGCACAGATCATGTACTGGGGAAGACCTCATTAAAGAATTGGTTAAAGGGGCCATGGCAACAGGATTAAATGGAGGGACTTTCCAAATTTAATTACTCCATTTCTTAAATTATTTTCAGTCATTGACAAAAAATATGCATAAGATTTCTTGATGGCTCAGATTTGGGAGGGAATAGTGGGTCACAAAATCATGGCAGACAATTTAGATGACTTCAAGGAAAGCAGTGCCAGAAAGAGAACTAAATCAAAGTGCAAGGTCATGGTCCTGAGGACTAATAAACAGAATGTTTGCAGTAAGGAACTTGAGAGGAATTGCTGAGGAAAAGCAAAACAAAACCATCATAACCACAACATAAGAGTCCCAAAATAATGGGGTCACAGAAAAAAAAAAAAAAAGTGCAATCCTTACCAGGTTTCAGCCTTTCAAGCAAAGAACACAATGATGAATCAATAAAAATAATTTTTACAAAATACAAGTGAGGCTTCATCTGAGCTATCACGCATTCTGGATGACTTTTCTCAAAGATTATGAATTCAGACTGGAACATGGAAGAGGTCAGAGAAATAGATATCTCCTAAGAGGAGCTGGAGGGCTTTGCTTATTTAGGCTGGCAAAGTAAACACTGAGAAGGAAAAGCTGCTCATCGGGTGGGTAAATGTTAGATGAAATACCTATATAAAACAAAGGACAACTCTAGATCACTAAAGACACACACTTATGAGATTTGGATCCTAAACTCAGCTTCAAAATCATTTTGTGACATTTCCATCAGAAGTCAGAGTACTGACTCCCAGGCATTTATAAATCAGCATCATACAAGACTTGTAGATTATCGAATCTGAACTAGAAAATTTGGGAAAATTGGTTTCACATGTGGGTACACGTTGTTTGAAAAAAATCCTAAATTAGACTAGCAAGATTATTTTATTTCAACTAATCTCAAGATATTTCCAAAATTCTACCCTAGTGGCATTTAAGATTCAACAGTCTATTGTGTAAAACATGAGAGGGAAACCTGCTCATTTTAAAAGTAACCTTTTATCCTTTCCAAGTCACTTGCTCTGCTCAGTTAACACATTCTTTCAAAAACAGGGAAAATTTGAAACCAGAACAGGTGTTGCAGGTGATGCCATTTTCGTACAGCAGGCAACCCAGAGGCTATGGAGGCTCTTTTTAATTACTTGGCACCTCAGTCCAATTCAAATGCACCGTAAAGGGTAGCTGGCAGAATGAAAATTTGGTGCAACTTTCCTAAACCACTACCCATAGCTGGTGAGAAACGTAAACAATTTGTTGCAAGAGCATAGTCTTTTGAAAGCAGGAACTGCAGCGTAAATGGGCTGAGAAATGGATAGAGTGCACAGCTAGTATTAAATCAAGTGTCCAGCAAGCATGCACAAATGTGCTGCTGAATGTCTGCTGCGAGGGTTTTCTCAAGGCAATATTCTCTAAAAAAAGGATTTAAACCAATGCTCTACTTCACATCAACAGCTTTGGTTTCGAAGTAATTTCTGCACTATGATTTCAAGGTGATTTCCTATTTTATCTCTTAGAAACCCTCCCAAAGCCAGAATTTTGTCAGCTTAGAAAACTAATATGTACGTTCTCTACTAGTAATCAAAAGCTTCAAGACTTTCAGCTGTCATTTTGTGGTAAGACCCTAATTTGGGTGCATTTTTTATTAGGGAAGGAAGTAGTGGCTTGATGTATCAGTGCTATTTCACCGATCTTAAACCAAACACACCAACTTTGGAGGGAACTCCAAGATTGCCTTCATGGTGGATGCAGCCTTAACACATGTTCACTGAGGGTTGTGTTTATTTGTTTTTCTGCAGCAGTTAGCTCTCTGTAGTTAACAGTTTTTAAGTGTTCTGAAATTGTCACTGCATCAACTATTTCAACAGTATTTATTTCCTAAATCTAAATAAATCTTCACTTCCGACAACAAACCTTACCCAAGCAATATTCCACAATATTTCCTGCCTTTGTTTTACATTTCCCTACAAAATAACACATTAGTTATGTTTCTCCCACATCTAGTTATTGTCTGCTGTTCAATTTTAAAAAGAGTGTTGTGAGATATGCAAAGTGCTTGAGAAAACACTAAACAAAGAAAAACACAAACATTTCTGTTCATCTGATAGTCTGTATTTTTGTTGGTGATGATGTAAGACAAACGAACAGCATAAAGACACCATGTGCTTAGAACTCTCTACCTTCCTGATGTCCTGTAACTTTTCTTGGTAAAGTTCATCATTCAATGCAAGAGAGATATTTCTTATTCATCACCATTTATCTATGACAGCTTTTCTCCAGTACTTTTTGCTTCATCTGAGTAACCAGCCAAACTCACTTAAAACAGCTGCCAGCACTGAAATGTTCCATTTTAAACCAACCCTTTGTTTGAAGTCCTCCATTCAACATTTCAGTCCCCATGGGGAATTTCAGATTCCTGCCATTCTGAATTAGTTTGTTTCAATGATTACATGACAGGTCATGCTGGATCTATCACGAAACTTTCCTCGTAAATGTATTTTCACAACTTCCCAAAGTTCTTTATAACTCTCTGCTTTAGTAGAGCAAGTGCAAACTCCAGCAGCAATTGCAACTCCATCTTGATTAAATTCAAGCAAATTTTACAAGGATTTGGGTATTTTATTTTTTTGTACCAAAACCTCTACTGCTACTAGTCTCCACTGGATTTTAATGAACAATATAACTCATTATTTTCTGTATGACTAAAATGTCAAGCATATTGTTTTGCCTTCAATAAATGCATAGGCATGTACACAAAGCAGATGTGAATGTGTTTCCAGTGGCAAATTCACCATATACATTATATCTGCATTTGCTTTTTCAGCAGTTAACCATTTTTCTTAACCTTTTACAGAAAATATTTCTGGCAAAACCTACTTTAAATAGAAACACTATTTCTATTAGTTAGGATGTTGAGCTCAGTCCATTAAGTTTTTGTGTGAGTGTCCCTTTCCCGTTCCTCACTCCCCCAGCTCTCAGGGGGTATTAGTTGAAAGACTGATGCATGTTTACACTTCTCCTTTGGCCCCAACATCCTGGGGCTGGAGCTCAAACTGACACAATATCTGTCAACTCACAGCAAAACCAGAAAGAATATTTACTTCAGGTAAAAAGTTAAACTGGTACTTCAAAACCAACATAGGAAATAACTGATCACGCTGTTCAAGGGTAGAATCTCTAATGTTTAATTTCTGTTGTTTACCATCTTTTAATAAGGCATTATGAAACAAGGTAAACACAGGAGTAACATCACAGCTATTCGTGGTCAGTGCCCATCAAAAGCACACTATTTCAGGTTTAAAAGCAAAAAGTATCCCTCTTCAGAGCTATTCACACACTTGCGCCTATAACTCACGAGCACCCAAAAGCTGACTTCGGTAGTGGGGCAATCAGCTTCAGACTCCTAAAACTGAGTACATGTTTGGATCTACTCCCTCTCTCATACACACAGACACAGAATTCTTGCTATGAAGTAAAACCAAAACAGAGAAAGGTTATGATAATGTTGTATGACATCACAATTTTTCTTTAGCTTTCATCTGCCAGGATTTTGCCCTACAAACAATAATTTCCTATGTTACAAATGGAATGTAAGTTTTACAAAAATCAAAAAAAGGCACCTTTTGTATAGATATTTAATTTTAAAATTATTTATTTTTGAAGAAATTTCACTTTGCTGTCCAAACTGAATGCTGCTATTGGTTCTGATGTCTGAAAATATTCACAATTATTGCTAATAAGTTCACACTTGGAACTATTTAAAGGTACATCTGCTGGTTGGATTATGACACCAACATGCTATGTGACTTGCAGTTAACAAAACAAATGTCTATTAGCCCAACATGAAATATCAGAAGATAATATGAATCCTGCCACTGGTCTCCTGTGTGTCCTTAAAACAATTTCTTCTGGGAAATGTCCTTAATTTAGAAGCAGCATTCTTGAACGTGTCATTAATTCAGGCATGTCATTGCTACAGGTTTAACCTTTAGCTCTATAATCAATAAGCTCATGCTTCACTACAAACTGGTATTTTTATTCTAAGTGCAGCTGCAAACCTCCAGCCTGGGTTTTATCCTTTCTCTCACGAAAATGAAAAATCAAACCTGTAAAAGCACATTACAGCTGCAGTTATTACATTTTCAGTTTGGTTGTATCTCCAGCCGCTGTGTAGATCCTGTGCTAGGAGAGCACATCCAAAGAGTCAGACAGGACAGCACTTGCTGTGAGGGAACTGCAGGCCCCTCTCATATCTGATACATTCCTACATATATCACTATCTCAGTCAATGAAGGCAAAATTATGAAGTGCTCTCCAATTTTGGAGAATCTCAGTATCTGGATTTCAGAGAAACATATTGCAATTGCTAAAACTTTAGGGTTTTTTAAGAGATAAGCATAGATGTAATTGTGCTTCTGCCACAGTGTCTGAACAGGAGGCACTGATAACGTGGTCCTGACTGTGTGCACCTATCAGCTGTCACATGTAAAATAATTGCTCTGGTTTTTGCGGACAGGCATAGATGAAAAGATTTACAGACCTATTACATCTGCTTTTGAGCATGGGTTAAGATTACTGATCAGTGCTGCAGCACACACAGTTTACATGAGCTCATTACTTGCAAAAAATTCTCCTCTGAGGGTGGCTATTTCCATGCCTGGTCTCAAATCAAAGGTTAATTTTTTTGGAAAGCTGCCGTGAATTACTGTTCAGTTATTTCTCAGAAGCCAGAGTTTTGAAGGCTTACAGGAAAGAAAGGATAAAAACAAAAGTTTGCTTGCGATTTTAAACCTCATCCCCGCGTGCTCAGAACTATCTGCTAAGATTTTAGTAGTCTTTAATTAATTCCCCCCTTTGCTGAGGACATTTCAGTGATGTGTTCCAGTTTGTCTTGGGAAATCCACAGGACAAAATGAAGGTGGGAAAAAAAAAAAAAAAAAAACCACAAAAAAAAGACGTCCATACCTTACTAAAATAAAAAAATTAAATCAGTCCTTCAAAATAGTGCATTAAAGTCTAGACAGGGCACACTAACGCTCGTTACTCGTTACTGAGGTTTGGCTAAAATTCTAAGCCGGTGTCTCCAGTTTTGGGTAGCTTAGAATCTGGCCTGTAATGCTTTCAGCTGGGAGCAGCCACATTGATTTCTGTTATTTCCCAGAAATCAATTGCACTGCTCCCAGCAGCAAGTGCTGCTCTCAGCTGTGAGCACTTACAGGCTCAGTCCTTAGGAGTCTGTTCACTGCAGCCCAGCTGCAACCAGGACAGTGTGTTTCTACATTATTTTTGGTCTCACCTACATTATCTTCAGCCTAGAAAGGTTCATCTTTTCAGGTAAACAACAGAAGCAGCAGCCGTGTATAAACCTCACACTCCTGCTGTAACGTCCACCTGAACTGTTATTCCCCTGAAAGACTATTAACCTCAGTGTGATGTCAGCTTCAAATCCACACATAACCACAGAAATTATTTCAGCTAAGCAATCAAGACCAGCATTATCCCAGTGTCCAAGGCTACACTGGGACAGAGAGTGGTCTGTTAAAACTCCTTTCTCTGTGCTGACCACAGCCTGGAAGAACTTAGATCTTTTTTCATGCAAGTACTGACAGGAAGTTCAAACAGGGTTTTCAAAACCTGAAAAGCATCACCTTACAGGCATGGAAATGAAACTTCAGCACAGAGAAGGAATATATTCTTAGTCCTTATAAAACACCTTATATGGGCAAAGACTTTCAAGACTGGCTTGTTGCCTGGTGTTAAAGCTAAAGGTACTACTATTTGTACCTGCAATATCTACAGTAAAGTTTGCACGGGCGTGCCAGCCTGAGCTACACTCACACATTCAGGAACATTCCTTCTGAATACACACAGCCTGTGATCATGAGGTCACAGAAAAGCTCAGGATGAAGAAACCTCAGAAGGTTCCTGTGACCAGCAGGTCAAGGGAGGTGATGCTCCCTCTCTACTCCATTCTCATGAGACCCTCCCTGGAGTGCTGCATCCAGCTCTGGGGTCTCAAACGTTCGGAGGACACAAACCTGGGGGAGTCCAGCTCAGAGGGCTGGAGCTCCTCTCCTATGAGGCTGAGAGAGATGGGGCTGTTCAACCTGGAGAAGAGAAGGCTCCAGGGAAACCTCCTTGTGCAGCCTTCCAGTACTTAAAGGGGGCCTTACAAGAAAGCTGGAGAGGGATTTTTACAAGAGCGTGGTAGTGATAGGACACCGAAGGCCTGATCCTGGAATGCACGTGACTATTCAACACAGCATGCTGGATAACAAATTATTATTCAATAACACAATTCAAACTGCATGGAGACATACTTCACACTCTGAAGCTCTTATGTTAGCTGTAGAAATTTGAATAAATCAGAACAAAACCAAAGCCTAATGATCTAGCTTCAAAATGTTTTATAGCTAAACCACACCAACCACAGCTCTTTGTCTGGTTTGGATAATACTGCAGAAAGCTGGTGAACAAAGGACTGACTGTGGCTACTGCAAACACAACAGACTCCAGGTCAATAACTGCTTTCACTGATTTCTCTGCCCATGTATTAACAATTACTGCTCTGCAGTTATAATAAAAGGAGAGAGGACAAGCTGCTGTGATTAGCTAACCTGACCCCATCTTGAGAAGCATGCCTCCATTTCCCATCTATCATCACTAGCTAAGTGCAATTGTAAGCAGGTCATTTAATCTTAACCCAGCCTTCAACTGCTTTGTTTCTGATTGTTCAGTCAAAAGATCACTCAGGATCTTACAAGAAGTTTTGCATAATGAAATTACTCAGGGCTTGCTAAAGCATAAAATTGTAATAAGCATTTGAGAGCTCTAGAATGAAGTAGTACACCAATATATGGCTAGAGAATGTCAAAAATGCATTCCTCCTTTGCCTTACTTAAACCTAAGAATCAAACACTTCATTTTGGGTAACTTAACTTTCCCTGCTACACATAAATCAATAAATAGACAGAAGGTCTAGCAGGTGAATCAAAATAAGAACCTTCCTCATGACTCAGTCAGAAAGAGCTGTGATAAACTTGTCTAGTGTGGGTCATTTCTTGTAATTTTTACTTCCACACTCTGTCAGGATAGATTGAGAGCTCTGGTTTAGGGAAGAGAACAAGAAAAAGATAAATGAGAGAACTGTGCAGATGAAATGTAGTGGCACAGAACGCAGGCAGAGATAGCATACACATGGAGAGATATATTCAAAGAAACTGCCAGCGTTATGCAGCTAAACAAGTTCCAATGGATACAAGCAAAATGTTTTACTGTGTGACTTTTATGTCATACTTTTTCCATTTATAGTCAAAATAAGCTCACTGCTATTCCTAGCCCGCAGGCAAGAGTAAATCAAGCTGTCTTCCAGCTTTAAATCAGCAACTTGCACACCACAGTAGCATTTGTATCATTTCCACCAAAGCAGCCATTCCGTGCTCTTTTATGACTTCTCATACAAGCCATACCTAGTTAAGAGCTATTTATAGCTTACGTTGTCCCCATCAGTAATATTTTTAGCAGAAAAAAAAAGTTGAATGGAATACCATAGAATTTAGATTAGCTCACCAGACATTTATCTAATCCAGTGGTTTAAAAGTAAAATAACTCTTCTTCATTAATAAAAGTGAAAGGAAAAAAACAGTAATAGCTGACAGTATGTATATATACACACATATATATGGAATAATATACTTGCATTCTATTTGAATATATGTGTAGACACATAGACTATTTAGGTATGTTTACACCAGAGACCAGAAAACAGTGACAAGGACAAATATGTATTGCAAGAAGTACAGCACGGTAGAAGATAAAAGTATCTTCTAGTTTTAATAACACCTTGCACTATGGAATATTCTCTTTTTGTGGAAGAAAGCAGCTCCTCTCCATTCCTGCCATATACAAAGTCCCAAAAAATAATTTTTCTCTAGCCAGAAACTCTGATGGATAAAAGGCTGTTGGCTACTTAATCCACTACAAAAGACACATTAGTATCTATAAGAATACTAAATATGACTGCTATTCAACCTGGCAGGAAAAATAGAGCAGAAGGATGGAACAGCTAACACCAGATTTCTGTGCAGAGAATTGTGTGTCCAAGCAGCTCGATAACTGACAGACAGCACAGTCCACTCCACCTCTTTTCCATGTCACTATTACAAGCATTTTCACAGTTTTTTAAACCCACCCTAAGAACAGGTATTATACAATATCCAGGCTGACTTTCATTAATGCCCTTTCCAACTTAGATCATTCCATTCTAATTAAAAAATTCTTCCTGATTGTGTCCAGAAGGGATAACACTGAGCACCCCGGACCTCTATAATTTTACAAATTGTAGTTGTAACCTCTTAGAATACTACATAGAGAGGTTGTGCCATCTAAACACAGTCCTGAGCAATGTGCTCCAGGGAACCCTGCTTGAAGCAGGTGGTTGGACTGGATGGCCTTCAGTGGTCCTTTCCAACCCCTTCTGTGATCCTATAACCACGTATACACTAAGTACTTTCTTGTTCTGACAAAGTTTCACTATTTTGTGGTTTTCACTGCAATTAACATACACAAAATAGCCATAAAAGGAAAAACAAGTGGTATTACAGAAGCAAGGTTGGAAAAAATGATAAAAATGATACCACCTGCTTTACAGTGATTAAGATTTTCTATTATTTCTAGTGAAATTAAAATCTTCACAGATCATATAAAAACACTGTTAGGAAAAGTAAGACCAACTGACTTCAAATGGGCAACAAATAGTCATAAATCCAAGTTAGCTCTTTAGAGCAAAGGTTCATATAAATTCTAGTTAGTTCCAACATGTGGCTTATTTTTCAAAATAAACAGAAATATTGCTGCATGCTCCATGTTACAGGCTAACCAGATGGTCACTTGATAGATGCCTGTATTAGAGGAACCACACTGTACCCTTTCATATGATAAAAAGCAAATGTGTATTTCATTTGGATTCCAATCAATTTTAATTCATTTTTACCAGACAATACATGCTACTAATGATTACTCAATTAACCTCAGAGCTCCACAGCAACCAGTGAATCCCTAAGAAACTTAATGACATAAATGCATTCTGAACCAACCAAATAACATGGATCAAACTACATTAAAATAAAATGAAAGTAATAGCAGCCAATTCCCAAAGCTTTTTATCTTCCCAGCTTCTTTTAACAATAATTAGCAAAGAAATTGGAAGCACAAAGAGTGCAATTCTGTTCTAGTGTCTCCCTAGTAACAAAAAGAATGCAATTTTTCGAAGAACTGTAACTTTTTCCAGTGTGTAAGAATGCACACAGTGAAGATTTAAGATTCATCTTGATATATGAAATCTATGAAACTAAAGAAAGCAAAAAACCATTTACATTAGTAAAATGTCTGCTGAGAAGATTGACAGTAGGTGTGGATGCAGGAGACCACAAAAGAAGCTAAGCTCAAGAAAAGGTTGGAGTGACAAAATTTCAGTGTCAGTAAAAAACTAGACAAACAGTAAAGATAACCTGAGAGAACTCAAGACTCTCCACTAAGGGCACATTTGCCCTTGCTTAGCAAAATGTGCTCAGGGAGAGTTGAAAAAATCATGAGGTACCACTGAACACATCATAAAGCAAGTATATTTTAAGTCAATGTGTTTGTTCCTTCCACTAACACACCACAGCAGGGAAATAAGCCACTAGCACTAAGGACGTACAGCAACAGCAGGTCAATAACCAGTTCAAAACGGAAAAAGTTTTATGCTACTTGAAAATTTTTATCCTTCATTGTTTGTCTACTATATCCTCCGATTTGAAAAAATCATTGAGCCATCATATGGTGTGTTTCACTGTGAGATTATATTTCTGCCATCTTATTTACCATTATTTTAGGTGTTCTACAACAAAGCACAAAATAAATGGGAGTCATTTTTTAAACTAAATAATTAACTACTTCTGAATCGCTTACACATCAGGCTTTCATGCACTATATCAGTTCTATGATGAACCTCTATATTTATTATTATACTGCAAAACAGCTGCTTAACCAACACTACTCTCCCACCCTTACTTTTCCAAACTTCCTCTAACAGTAAGACAGTCCCAGGGCAAAGGAATTCTAAATTTCCAATGATTTGCAGACAATTTCACACTAGAACATCAACTGTAAAGCAGCCAAAGGTATGGCCAACACATTTCCTGGTGTACAAAATACGCTCTTGTTTTGTAATGCCTGGGTTATGGGAGGCAGTACAAAATTTATATGTCTACCTTAATGGTCCAGTGAAAATCAATGTAGCCAAACCAACATAAATCAGCCATGGAAAATCCTTTTTGGATGTTTTAAATTAATTTACTGGGGATAATATAAGGGGTTTATTTCCATGTAGAATGCAGCTGAAAAAATTTGGAAGCAAGTGAGAACAGACAGATTCATAGGAAGTTAAAAAAAAAGTCCAGGGAGACCAACTTCAGTGAGGGGACCAGGGAAGAAAGTGAATTTGCTATTGGAGTTCAGGACTTACAAGAAAGCTCCACAGACTTGAAAGGACAGCTGTGGTTTATTCATTACATGGGCAAAGAACTAATTATTTAGTTGGAGTTAGAGCCTGTAGATGTACAAATTCACCCTTGGGCTGAAATCAGAGAGAAGGGAACAGGTTTGTAAAACACGACAATATTTCTGGGCCTAAACGCTTTCAAATACAGAATCATCTCTCCTATGAAGAAATCATAGAAAGTGAAAAGATGCACACTTACATTACCAAATTAATTCCCCTGCACATTCCTATCACCATTAGGTCTTTGAAACTTAAACAACCAAACTGACAACAACTTTATTTTGCCTGCCAAAAAGAATTTAAATTTAATCCTTCATCAAATAGTTCTTGATTCAAATCTGAATTGTGATCACTACTCCTTAAAGAGCACGCGCCGTTTCCTCATCTTCTTCCACAGTTTTCATGTGACAGCTTTCCAGCATGTATCTTCTCATCAGCTACTAATGTTCTTACCTCACAGCTCTAGCACTTCTCACAATGACATTTTTCAGAGCAATTTTGTCTAGTGGCTTAGGAAAATTAAAGAGTTCACAGAACATTTCTTACCATTTGAAGCCTTCCAGACAGAGCAGACGCTTCTTCAATTACTGCTTTCTGTTTCAGCAGTTATCAGGTATCCATCCAAATCCCTAGGGGGTGGGGGGAAAAAAAATGTTCTTTTAAAATCCTAAATATTTAGTAATAAACTTAAAATTCTTTTCAGGCTGAGTTGCAGAGCAGCATCCAAGAAAGACGAGTATCTCTTCTAGTATTTGCAAGCAGTGGGAACAGGGGTAAAAGTCTCTATTTAGGTTCCTCCAGTGTCACTGCAGGCATTCTGTCTAGAACCCAAAAGAGCTATTAAACATGCACATTTTCTTCAGTTCTGGCAATCAATCTGCAGTCATCTCTTGACTCTACCATACCATGTGATTGATCTGTACCATACAAGTGAGAAAGAGTTGTACAACTGCAGTAATGCTCAGAAAGGCTGAAGATATTACTCACTCTTGGTCTAGGAGGGGTTCAGCTGGTCCTTCCTACTCTCCTCTCTCAATACTATCCCATTAGAAGACTAAAGCACTGAAGTAGGAGTACCAGTGTACTTAAATTCCAGTCAAACTGTTGGTCCCTGCAAAGACAGCAGGGAACTCCCAGGCCAAGACCCCAAAACGTGCAAGAAGTTCTTATCAGAATGTGCCCACAAGGGGTAGGTGCTATAACAGACAGGAGGTCTCCCAGTCAGCTCCACAGAGTCTTTGCCTCAGTATCATGCAATGAGAGAACAGTTTGGGTTGGAGGGGACCTAAAAGGTCGTCTCATTCCAACCCCCTGGGCCAAGTTGCTCAGGACCCCATCCAGCCTGGCCTCAAACACTTCCAGGGCACCCATAGCTCCTCTGGGCAATCTGTTCCAGTGCCTCACCACCCCCACAGTAAATATACCTCTCTAAGTGGCTTTTAAACACTCCAGACTGGCACTATCTCACTGGGACATGGAGCTGTGGATCCAGGGCTCAGAAAATACCCCTATTTTCCTGCAGTACTTCATGAATTTTCTAATTTGCTAGCAATCATGAAGACAAAGAATATTTTTAAAGTGTCACTTGACTATAGGAAATTACAGCCACAGCTGTGAGGAGTGATAAGTGCATGGAATTCAAGAGGAATTTTTTTCCTTACGCTTTGCTACATACTAAGGTACAACCCACTGCTCCATAGTGCTTTTATTTGGAGACTGCTTGTTCAAGAAGCTGAACCTTTCTACAAACCATAGAGTTGAACATTTTTACAGTAAAACAACTTCCAGGTTTTCTGCTAACACATTTCAATTCTACTCTATCTTTAAAATTTTAGGTAAAAAGTGATAAAACCCCTTCCATATGCAAAGCTGTGAGACTCACTTAACATATTTCCCATTCTACTTCAGAGATGATTTGGAAGTTGTCACCATGCAAAATTAACACTCTATTCCTTAACCTTATGCCATATAAATACACATATGAGACTAACTTTGAATTTCACACTCACTTGATTAACAAAATTATTTCAGGATTCTTTCAGGATCAGAATCTCAGCCATAAGGAGTATCTGTACTACACCTCTTGAGCAAGAGAGAAAGGGAGCCTATGCCATAATTCAGTCCCCTCCAGCCTAGGCAGTCAAACACCATAAAGATACTTTGTATAATTAAAAAGCCTCCCTGAAGCCTGCTGTAAATGTCAATAGAAAGGCAGAGGAACTGCTCTATCAGGAGAAGCTTGCCACTGGCTCAGCTCTGGTAGGCTTTATTCTGCTTCACAGAGTCATACAAATAGGCAAAGGTGTTAAACTGGACACACAACATCTGGCCACTCACACCAAGCTGGAGGTCCAGCTCTATAATAGCCATGCTTTGGGGACAGTGAGCAGTACAACTTCAATTTTGGGTTGCACATAGGAAGTACTTGACTGAAAATTGTGTGCTGCACAACATGCCCGGTGCAGGCCTTTTGCATCTTGTCGAGAGACCAACTGGGAAAAAACCCCTTCCTCTGCAGCCCATGAGCCGAGCACCGACTCCACTGGAGCACAGCTGCATGGCTGAGGGAAACCCACTGCTGTTTGCAGCCCCCACAGCTTGGCTCATCAAAGCAAAAAGAGCTGCCTTTTTCTAGGGCACAGATTAGACAGATCAGCTCACCCATGTTATCAGATGGGAGCAGAGAGGACTAATTTACATCTTTAGTCAGTGTTGAAAACACCTACTGAAAACTGTAATTTTTAGTCAGGTCATCCTACTGTATTAATTTCCAGCATTGTCTTAAAACATTTGACACAGCAGTTCCTTGCATGACCCAAAGGAATGTAATGAAACCTGACTTTGTTGCAAATAGAAGGCAAAAGTCCTTATTCTTCTCTGAGATTCCCTGAAGAGAAAGCTGAAGAAACCTTATCTGTACATTATTTGTTAACCAAGAGGGCATCACAGCTCAAAATTGATACCTCCCACTAAGATGCAGATAAGCTGATCTTTTTCAGTTCAACAATAGTACTGAAAAAGCAACACTACTGGTGGTATAATCATAAATTTACCAGTGTAGCAACTACTTGAATAACACTTTTGCAGAACTCTGTGGGTTTTGAAGTCCACAGGAGGAAAAAAAAAAAAAAGGAAAAGGTGGTAAGGGTAGGAAATTATTTTTAGTAGGAGCTGTTGCTGGCACTGGCATACCATTAGTGGTAATGGGCACTTGAAACTGTGCAGGTACAGTCAGAGATGCAGTGCATGCAGCTCAAACTAAAGAACAGTAGTGTAGAATTTTCGTATGACTCGCTGGAGAGCATTCCTTGTGACCTGTTGGTGCACCCAGCTGAAGTGATTCTGCCAGAACAGTCACCGATTCATGGGAGGCAGTGACAGGTTCAGATAAGAAGGCAACGAGTAAGTGCAGCAAGTCAACCCAGAGAACAAGAGTGTCACCTTGAATGGACCTGAATCAAAGCTTTGAGTCAGTTAAAGAAACCTGGACTGAGGAAATCTGATTTTATCCTCTATCACTGACAATGAGCAACATGATGTTTTGAAAACAACAAAATAAAGGTTTTTTCAAATTTTCACTAAATTTGATTTTTTTTTGTTCAATCTGCCGCTCTGTGGGTGTCTCATCTCTAGGTCTCCTGTACACTTGACATGAGGGAACCAAAGTTTTCTAGTCTATCAACAGGTATAAAATAAGGCTTCCTAGTGCATCTTGGTAGTTTCAGTTCAAGGTGAGCTTTGACTTTTGCAGCTCCATCTTTTTACATTTAGGATAAGTCTCCACGTTTCTCCAAGAAGCTGCCACTGCTTCCTCCTTCCATGTCCTTCCTCTTCACAGTTGAGCTGAGTCAGGAGTGTCCTGTTCATTGATTGACCTCCTGCACATTGCAGTGACCAAGGACCTTGTGCTCCAAGGAGGCTGTCCTTGAAGATTACCCAGCTCTCCTGGAACCCCTGAGGTCCTGCTCACCATGACACCTTCCTGAGACCTCCAAATAAGACACAAATTTTCCCTCCTGAAGGCCAGCATTGTAATTCAGGTATGTGTCCTGCACTCTCATCACCTGACTAACATCCTGTCACAGATCAGTTCCTTAAATGTACATTTATAGTATAGAGACCTGGTTGATGGGAGCTGTTAGATTGTGGAGAGAAAGAAATATGGGGAAAAAAAACGTATTTTTTTTTCATTTGCTTTTTCCACTCTTAGCATCTCAGACATAATTCAATCTAGAAGTGTGATTTATGGCTTTTACATCTCTCATATTTCTTCCCAGTACTACAAAAACTCACAAAGCAATAGAAAAGGCTTGGGGAAAAAAATGTCTTCAAAATCGATTTAAGTCCTGGGCGCTACAGAAGAGTTAAATTTCCCCAATAAGTGTGTTAAAGAGAGTTGTCTGTCAGTGAGTAAACAGCAATTCTGCTTTGTACTACTAATGAGATTCTTTGTGGAAGATCAGGTTTCTTCTGGAAGTTGCTATTTTTTGTTTAATGTCTTAAAACGCTAAGTTTAATAATATCAGGGCCTGGTATTATAACTATCACATAAATAATTTAAAAACCTCAATTACCAGTGCAGAAAAAAAGAGGAAACTTTTGACTATATTTAATTATCCATAGCTAAAAAGAGTGTGATATCCACTTCAGAGTAGCAGTGGCTCTAGTTTTAAGATAAGGTTCCATAAAATATGCATTGACATGCGCAAGGAAGGGAGATCAGACTGCATTACAAATGCCACCCAAGAGGAACTATATCTTAAAATTTGATTTCTATCTAAGTTTAAAAAAAAAAAAATCATCCTTGGGTTAGAGAAGGCTATGAGGCAAACAAAGTCTTATTATACAGTTACTCAGAAATAAGATGGTAGTTGTAGTTAAACCACCAAATGCCCCTATTATTTTTTCTACCTATAGAACATACAATGTTTGCCTATTTCATATCTCACTAAGAAAGATCCCCCACTCCCTTAAACATATGAAAGCTCACTTTTAGTCTGAGTCCCTTCAAGGGAAGATCAGGATTAAGATTAAAAACCATCGTGCTTCACTGGTTTGTGAATGAAATGAAAAGCAAATATTTCCAAACTAAAGCTGTAAGGCCAAGCAGGGCACCTGCAGGGCTCAGGGATGGGGCAGCACGCTGGGTCACAGCTGCTTTGGTGGCTTTTTAGAACAGCCAAACGGCACTGCTGCTTCTGTCCCCTCAGCTCTGCTGCCTGTGCTCGGCTCTTTGGGCAGAGGAGCTGCTGCTCCGTGGGTTTTGAGTTGAGGCAACGCAGCCTGACACACCCTGACACACCTACATCACCTCGGGGATCCCCAGTGACCTCTCCAGAGATCCAGATTTTAAATTTATGACAGGTCTAACAGCACAAGCATTAACAACGGATGGAGTGTGTCTTTAAATATCAAAGTACACCTGGAAAAAAACTGCATGAGAACTTCGTGGAGAGACAGAGGGGAAGGTTGGTCCCATTTTCAAACACTACAGAGCTTCAGATTTTGTGCTAACCTACAAGTCACAAATCAATTGACGACATGATTTCCTGAATAGGATTCCACAAAGCACTCATGGAAATGTTTTCCTGAAACACCTAAACTGATGGCTGACACATAGTGGTCCACAGAATGCTGGGGATTTCTGAGGTTGCACAAGAGGCAGACACCAACTTATCTTTGGAATAGATTTGCTGTTGCTTAAACGTGATTCATTCTGAAAAGTTGGTAGATATTGCCCCAAGTGTGAAGTGATTACACACAGATGGAGTAAAAGATTAAGTGTAGCAGTGTCAACTTAAACTTAGCTGTTAAAAAATGCAATTGTTTACTATTGAAGCAAGTAAAAAGCTTTTTTTTCCTCTCTCTCCTGAAAGGGCATTAAAGATTTTCAGCTTCAAGAAGACAAAGCAAGGAAAAGGTGTTGTATCTTATTCTGCAGACAGGGAGACAAACCTTCAGGTCTATTATTACATGAACAAGTTAAGAGGAAGTCATCTAGATAATTGATGCACTGTTTCTGAGCTATTCTACACTATGTTCCCCTAGGGATGTCTTTATGCTGTGGTGAAGATGCAACAGTTTACATTTTTCTAAAAGTACACGGATTTGCATTGTAAAAAAATGAAGCTCACAATGAAGGCTAATTCAAAATTCCTGTACTTCAACAAAGAAATATTTCCGCCCCTTCAGCTAATAAATTTCATTAATATTACTTCACAATGCTTGGTTTAGATTAATCTTATCAGCTAGACCTTCAGCAATTTTTCAAAAGATTTTTAGCACACACACACCCCCAAGAAATAAATACTGAAAATTAATATTCATGGGAACAATCCTTTCTCCATTAAAAAAACAACACCAACCCTCTAATAATTCTAATTGAAAGCATCATAACACAGATTTGCTTGAGAAGTTGAGAGAATGTCACAGGATTTCCTGAAAGTACATCATCTGCAAAGAAGCTCTCCTGAATGGAATTCCAAAGATCAGTAAGCACTTTTGCTGACCTTAGAGAAAATTCAGTTATGTTAGAAAAAGGGTCCCTAGGATACTGAAAGAGGAAAACAGGGATTTTATACTGAGACCATGTTCAGATGATGGTGAGAAACCTAGAAATGCCAATGAATCATAAAAGCTAATTACAGGATCATCTATTGGGCCCTGAATTTTTCTGTTTTCAGAGCCATGTGCTTGTAGAGAAATGCTTCAAAAAGTCCTGGGATATTTTCCTTCTCACATCAAAGCTTGCACAGTAAGTCTTTCCATAGTTTCCCTTGAGAATAGTCTTTTAAAACAGTCACCCAAAATCAGCACATGAAATAAGTAGCCTTCTGCAGAGTTAGGCAGCCATCAGACTGGCTATATTTAACACTGAAGTGTTTTACAGATTGCTCTTCTGATCTCCAGAAATTTCCTTTTCCCATCCACTGAAACATCTGTGACAATACCTAAAAATAAGACACCTTAGACAAGACTACTTGGGGAACAAAGTAACAGCAACCTAATTTTCCTCATGTTCACTTTGCTCAGTTCATATAACCACAGTTGTAAGAATCACTTATTTTAATCTAACTAGTGTGATTGGTTATCAATGTTTTCTATTACAAAACAGTTTCTTTAATGCTTTTGAAGCCTAAGTTAGCTTGGCATAGATCAAGAGCTGGGTGTTCTCCTACCAAACACTAACAAGTCACATTTTTTCTATGTATGATCTACAACCAAAAGTGAGAACATATGCAGAAAAATGTTTTATTCCTAGCAAACATGCAAATTTTATATTCATCACAAAAATATATTGAAATAATTTTATTTCTGTTCAGTCTCTTTGAGACTGCACACAGACCACCAGCCATCTTGTGGGTAGCTGGGTGAGAAAGAAACATTTGTGCCTCCCTGTTGCAGTCAATTAATAGCACAAGTGTTTAAAAGGAGACTTTCCCATTTCATAATATTCAGTACCTGAGTAGCCAAACAAGTGCTGCCACAGATATTTGTGTCTGACAGGTAAGCAGAGACTGACCTTGCCAACCATACATTGTAGGGGAAGGTTTAGGTGATCCCCCTGAGGACACACCTGCACTGCTGTTGAGGGCTCATCCCCTCCCCATCTCATTGCAAAACGTCTTTGTCCCGTTCTTAACAAAACACTCTTTAAAAATAACAACTCTACAGGGGCTCCAGCCATCAACTAGAAATACATTTCCTATTGTTACCTGGAAAACAAATCATGTACAACTCTCCCTTTCTTCCTATACAGACACTTTAAAATTATAGAGCCTCAAAATATTTAATTTCTGTTTTATCTGGAGATAAGGAAGGAAGTTTTCTTAGAAAATAAATAAAAGCTCTGTGTTACTCAGTGAAACTCTGGGTAATGTCCACAGGGACAGATGCCCTGAGACTGTCCCAGGGCAGGGGGAACTCACCAGTGGGTGCAGCCCAGGGAGCCCTGGCCAGACCAGCAGGTCCTCACCAGCAGCAGGGTCCAGACAATTCCTCAGTGTTCAGGAACAGTAATAATTCAGAGCCAGAGCTGGCCCAAGCAGCAAACAACAGGAGCAGGATGGAGAACAGGCAGATTCACAGCACTGCTGGAGGAGGAAGAGGAGGGAAGCCGCACACCTGACCCTAAATGGATCTGTGCCCTTGGGCAGCAGGTGTGGGAAATAGGGACAATCAAGGCCCATCAGTGCCCTCAGGGCTGAGCCCTTCCTGCAGCTGAGAAAGAGCATTAAAGTGTCAGGGAAGGCGTTTGAATTTATCCTACGCTTGCATATTGATTAATTTTTAAATAACCTATTTGGGAATAAAAAAAAAAAAAAAAAGGAAAGAATTAGTCCATGATGGAAGAACCACTGAATGACAGTTATCTGTTTCCCATCAAGAGAGGTGAAACTTGTTAATTTGTCTTATTTTAATCAGGATCAAGTACATATGACAAACTGTTTCAAATCATTGCTACTCAGGGGGTTGATGACAGTCTCCAAGATACATCTGTTCTGTAGTTCATTAGTAAGCTTCCCAAAAAGAGTAAAATAGATCCTCTTTCATTTGCCTGAAAGAATGAGTTCCTCTATTGTGAGATATATATATATATATATGCAGAAGTGGCCCCTTGATTTCTTTCTTTGATCCTCAATTTGTCCAAGGGTATTATTCTGCATGAATAATTACCCTGCAAGAAGCAGATTATGCCTGGCCCTGCTGCTGTCTTAAACTGCAGTATGTAAAACCAAAAGTGTGTAAACAGTATTAAAAATGCCTTAATGACACCAAAAGATAAAATCCAAGATCCTTTCCAAACAATGGAGATATAGATCTTGCAACTTCCAGTGGAACAGCCTAAACAGCCTATTAGATATAAACTTCTGGTTTTATTAAAACATCTCTTTCTTTTTACCACTTCCCTTGATCTTCATTCCTTCTGTCTGAAGTTTCATCTTAACTTGACTAAATTCACAGTAATTTCCTTTTACCTTTTTGTCATTTTTTTTTTTTTACTTTCTGGTGTAATTCAACATATGCCCAACTTCAATGTAGAGGCTGAAATGAAAGGCAGGAGCCTTTTTGCCTCAGTTGCTGTTTCAGAAGCTGAGAAGTGCTGCTGTTATAACTCCCATGGAATTAAGGAAATGAACCACATGGACAAAGATGTTCTTGTGCTGAATATATCCGTGCTCAGAATTAGAATCCAGGAGGTGTGGGCATGCCCATTTTCTTGGGTTATTAGACTGCCTGGCTCAAAATATGATTTCTTCCCCTAGTACCACTTCTAATCCCTTTCCTGATGCCCCATTTTCTGTTGTGAATTTACACAAGTGATTACTATGGGATGGATGCCAGTTTGGTTCCAAAATGAATAATACTCCTTTCAAAATTACTGAAAATTTTAAATTGAGTGACAAAACACCTCAGAGAAAAAGGAATCCTCTGGTCAAAGCAGAGAGCTGGATCTCAGAAAGTGGTTTGATTGCTCCATGCATTTGGGGTCTTTCCTGGGCATTTTAAATTAGTCCTTCTGTCACTGTTCCTATTACAGAAAGCTAAGGCTTCCTTTCTCATGTCTTTAGTTGCTTTTTAGGTTCTTTTTTAGTTGGTAAGCTCTTCAAGGCAAGGATGTTCATGTAATGTCTAGTACAAAAGGCTGCTGATTTCACTTCTGGCTTCTGAGGTACTTTGTAATACAAATGATGATGCTAATCATATTGGGTGAGGCTCCAGCAGTGGGGCATGTTAGAAGTCTGACAGAAATCAAAGGAGGGAAAAAAACCCCAACCTTATAAACATGGTAGTCCTAAATAAAAAGCTATTCACTTTTTATTCCTCTTTAGGTGCCCTCTTCAGTTGGTAGTGACTGGTAAATTAATGGATCTCTTGCAAAGGAAGTCTTTGCATCAGTCACTTCTTTGTAAATCTCTAGGCAGATTAGAGGATTTTTTTGCCTTCTTTTTTGCTTTTCCTTAAAATGTTATAAATACCTCCTTTCCATTTTGCTCTCCTGCTGCTTTAGACATTGAGATAGTTATATCACAACCACAGATAAATTAAAATGACTGGTGTGGGGTTATAGATACACACAAGAACAAAAGGACTGATGACTGAAAAGAGAACTGTTTTAAATTATTCAGAGAGATTCTTTTTCTTTCCTTGGGGTTTTGAGAGCAATTGAAAGAAGTGATGAATGGATATGAACACTGCATGAGCAATCTGACTCTGTCAGCCCCAGCATCAGTGCCATGTACATCTCTCTCTTTTGATCACTCGGTTCAAAACTCGTTCAGTTCTCCCTAAATAGTTTACCTCTTTCTCTTTAAATGCAGAACATTGTCCTCTAATTCATCTTCAGAAATTCTTGCAGCAGTACTTTGGAGTACCTATGTGGTACATACCCCTGAGAATCCATTTTTTCCAAACTTTTTTTTTAACCTTGATAGTATTATAAAGGAGAATCTAGGATCTTCAAAGTAGTGAAACACCCAGGAGTAAACCCAGAGGTTTTCAGTTCCTCCCTTCTACTTCTTGAATTAAAAACACTGAAACTATTTTTTCCTTAGATGTACTATCAAAGCAATACAGCAATCAAAAAGATACCTCAAAAAAAAAAAAAAGTTAATAAAGCTCTTAAAGGTGTCATGTCAGCCAGAATCCTTGAGATTTTGAACAAGAAAAGAAAGATTATGGATAAAGACATGTGTAGTGTGTGCAGAGGGGCTAACTCAGGTATTAGATCACATATTGTGTAAATGATCTGTATCTGGTTCTTGCTATATGCTTATTTACAATGTGATTATTCCCCTTATATATATTTTTTTTTCTTTCTTTTTTTGTTGGAGGCAGAAAGGCAACCTCACCATATTTTTTTCCCATAAATTGTAGGACTTGTAAGAAAGTTCATTGTGGTCCCATTTACATCTCTCCTTTTTATTAGCCATGCCTTCGGAACAGATGGGAATTGTTGGGGCAGTACCAGTTGCCATTATTTTCTACATTACAAAGCGAAACAAAATAAAATAAAAAGGACAAACCAAAATTATAACTTTTAACTGTTACCATCAGGTTGCAGAGTGAGTAGAGGGCAAACAAAAACCAGAGCAACAAAGGTTATATATATGAATATATAACTGGACATATCTAACAAAAAATAATATAGATGAAACCATTAAAATATTACTTATTTTTATGGATGTTGCCAAGGTCACACAGACTTAGAGAAAATGGCTTGATTTATATTCTAGGTGTTTCTCCTTGGAGGTTTAAGGTTTCAGATATATTCCCAACAATGCTACAGCTCAATAATGGAGGACAGCAGGGAAGTTTTCTATGTGTTTCCATGATTTTTACCATATTGAGAGCTAAAACGATTCATTTTTTTTTCCAACTTGGTTTTCTTCTAAATCAGCACACAAGTTGATAATGAATATAATGAAATTACCTTGACTATCCAATTGTTTAATAAGCTTAATTAACCCATTTGGTGAAAATTTTTTCCTCCTTTTTTCAGGGTGTTCTATTAATATCGTTGGCTTTAACTTTTCCTTTATGCTCTTTAATTGGTTGACATGAAAGGTTGCACGTCAGACAGGCAGTGCTTGACCACAATTTTCTACCCAGTTTACACAAACAGATTTGTCCACTGAAGTTACACATAGGTGCAAAGTCAGTCCTTCAGTGACTCTTGTGATTCCTCCAAAGGAATACACTGGGCTGCATTTCTCAGCTCCTTAATTTTGAAGCCTTCACTGTCTCTACTTCTGCTTTGCAGTTTACTCTCTCCTGCAACTATCACTGAGCTGTGAATGAGACCAGTAACCCTAGCCTAGGAAAAACTGTCAGCAAGGAGGAGTAGGTTAGAATCCCTAAAGGAATTTCCCTCCACTGCCAGTGCGTGCATATAAAGTTTGCGAAATGAGAGTATAATGCAAAAGATCTCATGTGTGTCTAATAGACAGCCTCAGGACTGCATGTTATAAAGAGCATTTTATGTAGAGAAACAGTGTCCATAAATAAATTGCTGGCCTCTTTCTTTTCCTTTTCACACAAGGACCACACAGTTGTCTGGTTTTCCCATTATCAGTCCCTGGTCGTCATCAGAAACAGAATTCTATTCATCTTATTTAATGTGACTTTGGACCCATTGCTCAGTGGAAACAAAGAAATGAATTATCTATACTTCCATGGGTTTGGATAAGACCCTCTCAGCTGGAAAATAAGATACATCTCCTAACACAGGAAGTACCAGAAACTTGTCCTGCAGCAATATTCTGCCCGTATTTGTTGAACTGGTTTCTTTTTGGCTCTGGTTTAATTCTGATGTTAATATTTTGTTCCTTCCGGCAAAAAATGTGACCCAACTTCCACTACAACGAATGAATGAAAACACTGCTGGCTAAAACAGCTATCATTTTATAGCATTTCTCATTGATAAATCAGTGTAATTATCCTTGTTTTTCAGGGCAAAAAGAAAGGCAAAGGGAAGAGATGTGATTTATCCAAAAGACTGACAGCAAAGGTAAATAATTCCAGAATCTAAGTCCAGGGCTTGAAGGATTTTTTCAGCAGTTTGGGACAATCTGTCAATCAGGTGAGACATGTTTCATGTTTTACATAGCACAGATTTCATTCATGGTTATACTATTACTGAAACTATTGCAGTACAAATTATCACAGTCCTCACAACATTTTCTGTGATACAAGTTTTCCTGAAAAATGCTGCCAGAAGATTGATTTTTCACAAAACATATCAAATACTACCTCATTAGGAAGCTGTGAAGACAAAGCTATTCTGGAGCCCAGGTAGGAGTATTTGGTCCAAAACTGGCAGGGTACAAATCTTTCTATTCATGGTTTTTTCCTCTTGCTGTCTTGGATTGCTTTAACTTCACAGCATGTACCTTTGATCATCAAAGGAGTTAATAAAGGATAGCAATTCACTTTACTACTGCGTGTAAGATATGTACATGTGTTTCTGGAACATAATTCTGGGCAGATCACGGACACCTGATGTCTTACTCAGGTTTTTGGACTGACCACATGTATGCAGAAACACCTACATTTCTCAAGATCAAGAATACAATTAAAATGCTGACTCTTCACACAATCATTTAGTCATAAAGGAATGGAAATGACAAGTGGAGTTACGTCTGCTCAAGCCAGCAACCAGGGATTCCCAGCATTGTCACTCACTTCCCAATAATTATTTGTTTCACAGAGTATGATTTCAATTCCATGTAAACCTAGCTGTGATGACCCCAGTTTCTGCCCTTTAAGAGATTCGCCTCCTTTTAGGGATTGCACGATTCTATCTGATGTTTACTTTTAGTACATACTATTATCCTTATTGCAACGACTCGGAATCATGCTTGATTTACCTTTCTCCTGGCTCCTTAAGTGATTGCCTGGTGCACACATGTCAGATGGAGGGCGTTGAAGAAGGTCAAAGCAATGACAGCCTTCGGGGCTCTGTCAGGGAACGCTAAATCACCCACTCATCACTCAGCACCACCACGAGCTCATCCCCAAAATGCAGCCAGAGCGTAATGGAAGCACTGCTTGAATAAGCTTCGGACCTTCTTTTCATCACTCATGGCTTTCCAGATTTTACACTCAGGGCCTGATTTTCTCAGCAGTAAGCATCCTCTCCTCGACTTGCAGAGAAATTGCCGTTTGAGAATACAGCTCCTGTAAATTCCTATTTCTCTCCCCATAACAAGAAAGGCCTGTTACTGGACAGCCTGAGGGCATGACAGTCAGCAGCACTGGCTAGGGAAGCAGAATGTTACTGGGGTGAAGAAAAGGAATATATGGAAACCAGACTCCAAAACAGGTTCATGGTTCCAGGGGGATCCTGGCAGGAGCGATTAGGGACTTATTAGGGTTCCTTTACCAGCACAGAAGAGAATTCTTATGATAGTTTTCACTCTGACTTAAGCTGCTGAAACAGAAGTTTGCAGGTATTAAGTCTGAAGGGGTGTCATTCCTTACTGCATTTCTGTTTCCTTTGTCATGAAAACAAACAACACGCTGCTTGTTCTCCACCTGTGTCCACGTCTGCCACAAAATAAACCATTCCATTATCAACCTTTCAGTTTCCAGTGTTGAAAGTGCCCCAAAGAGATGTGCTGCAGAAACACAGATAAATTACTTTCAAAGGGCCTTAATTTTATGTCCTGTAAATTAGAGCTTACACTCCTTTAAGTGTAGTCTGTTGGAAATGAATATATGTGAGATAAGGCATGGACTGTGTCTCTCTGGATTCTATCCCTTCTATCCCCTTCGGGCCACATTCTAACACTTTATTTACATTAAGTAAGCGTAGCTGAGAGCATAATTTAGCCCACAGAGTACTTGTTTTGGGTGAGCTGTATAGGATGGAAAGAAGACAATATGACTGGAAAGATCGAAGCTCAGTTTGAAGTCCTGGCACTTCGGAAAAAAACCCACCAATTTTCTAGAGAGCTTGCTGACATAAGGTGTGGAAATTCTTGAGACTCAGTGATCAACATCTTTCTGTGCCAATGTGTCATGCCTTTTTGTGCCTCTTTTCATGGCTGAACTGTTTTTCAAACAGTTGAGAAGGAGATTTGAAAGGTCAAACATCACAATTTCACCAAAACCATAAAAAGATTTCTTAAACTAAGAACTAATCAACAGTTTTCCTAATCTGTTCATATTTCTAATACAGTGCTACTTCCATAATGGCATATATCAATTTTCACAGTGTTTCTGGATACTTGTTGAAACCTTTTTGTCTATCCTTGGACATATATTTATTAAAATACGTATGTATATTCAACTTGAGTTTTAAAGATATTCTTTTCCTGATCACTAGCTCCCACATTCTGTTCTACCATCAGTTAATAACCCTGACTACAGTATGATTATATGTTGCTATAATTACTTTATCGCTGATGAAGATTCCAATGGTTGGATAAGAGCACTCGGCCTTGAAGTCTGAAACATATTAGGGATAAGCATGTAAAGGATTCTATTCCATTAAAAGAACCAAATGGCTGAGGTTTGCTCTTTCCTGTCAGTACTATGAAACCAGGTTAGTGTTTAATGATGAAGAAAACAGACATTGGACACGGTCTGTTCCTAAGCCTCAAGAACCAGGAAAAGTTAGAAGTGAAGTATCAATCTTCTCTCATTCATATTGTTTCTAACAGACTCCAGCTCTCCTTTCATTTCCAACTCCATTAGGCAGCCAAAAGCCCTAAATATGCAAACCTCAGAAAACCTGAACTACAGACCCAAATCTCCATGGCTTCCTCGTGCACAGAATCACTGACTGGATCAAAAGAGCAGCATAAGCAAGGCCACACATCCCTTCCATGGGGCAGGTTACCCTGCTGCACACTGGGGGGATCCTGGATGGCTTTATGAAACCTACTGCACTCTGCTCTTCTGCCCCAGCTTTAACTGCTGGGTTGGCACTGCAACAGACTGATCATCAAACTACTTATGGGCTATTTTCCTTTGCAGACAAATCATAGTAAGTGTTCTTCAATAGCAACCACTGTATAATTGATGTTACAGGAAACAGCACTTATTTGAAAAGGGAAAAGAAATCCCAGAGATTTTCTTTTGAAAGGAGTAGGACAACCCCCTCCTCCATCCAATAAACTAATAAAACATTCACCAAAATAAGTGAGTTTTTAAGCTCTTCATCTCATCTGTATCAATTAATTTGCACTAAATCTCATTAATATTTCACTCAGTTCTCAAAATTTGCTTTTATTGGGGGTGGGGGTTCTCACTTCAATAAAGGATTTTTTCAAAATGAAGGTTCAAAGCTGCTGCATACACTGAACACTTTAATGCAGGCACTGCACTGTAGCAAGTTGAAAGGAAATCTCATTAGGAGAGGATTCCAGGACAAAAAAAGCACCCTCGTTCTTAGTGCTAATTAGCAGCTTTTCTGCTTTTTCCAATTGACTTCCAAAAACTGAATGAGTAGATGGATTATTTCACCCCAGCAGTATTCCTTCAGGTCAAGGCTGAGGCACCTTGTGAGGGTGGTGCTACTTCTTGTTCAGATCCAAGAGCTAAACAACCTAAGCCAGCAACAGTCAGAAATTCAGGTCTGCATGTCTGTAATAACAATAGCATGAAACAAAAGCAATGTAATTTCTGTAAGAACTCATGGAGCTGTTTCTTTCAAAATTACCAGAACAATAAGTCAAATGTGTGCAAAGTTGTCAGGCCTTTAAATTCTGACATATTTTAAAGATAGTCTGTGTGATATCCCAAGGCAGGAAACAATTTTAACACCACTATTAACGTGGCAGGTACACAGGTAGAGCATACATCTTCTACTATGGAATAAGTGAAAGAATATTCCTGCACACTGGATTCAGAAAACACAAGGAATGAAGGAACCAGTGAGTCAGTGCAAAGGAAATTTTCATACTGGAAAAAAAAAAGGTAAGATTTCTGAAGCAGGCTACAACTTTAAAACACTATCAACTCTTCCTCTGATTCAGTTCAGCTTGGGTTATAGAAAGGCATAGACAAGTAATCAAATTCACAGCATATACAAAACCACCCACAAAAATCAGGAACTACATAATCCATCCAACCTGTCAGGATGTTTAATCACCTGTACCCTGACGGCACATTAAGAATTTATTCACCACATCTGTTGATTTATGTTTTCTTTAACCATGCCCAAGAAAGCCCAAAATCATCCACAACTCCTGATTTCAAAATAATATACTAACAATAACCAATTCCTCAATGCTGCATTGAGCTCAGAACCTCAGAACCGAGAATCTCCCTAGACTAGCACTTTTAAGAAGCTCATCCAAGTGCATCCAGGTAATTATTCCACACAGGATCTGCAGACTTCCAAGTGCAAAACAGTCCTATACTACAAGAAAATATCTGTAGTTCTCAGAGAGATAAAACCAGTGTGTCAATGCATCATATTTAATCATGGTTGGTTGTTTACAGGTAATTATACACTCACTACTTTTGTGATTCTCTAGTCAACAAAAAGGGATACAGAAAGCCAAAAACATTTCTAATTCTAGTACGGTCCTTTAGATGTCCTTCTTGTGAATATAAGTTCTTTTCAGCTTGACCTTAACTCTGTGTTTCTTAGGTTATGTTTTTTGTCAGGTTTTGCCAGCTGACACAGGTTCCCCTGAAGGTAACTCTTCCCTTAAACTTACCCAATGAGAGATGAGAAGACAGACGAGCTGTTTATGGTTGTTGCAGTTTGTCGCCAAAGCCTTCAAAATGTTGCTATATGGAAAAAAAAAAAAAAAAAAAGGATATTCCTTTAAAACAAATAGCCTATATTGTTTAATGAAAATCTCTGATAATGGTATCTAAATGTTCCAATATTTTCTTGGCATTTTTCACCATGGCAGAAATGCACTCAAGCTGTCAGAGGCCTTTTAAGGGCAGCCACTCTAAATTAATTTTACTGGAACTTAATTATTGTCAATGTTTATTCAAAAGAAAACAAAATCGAGTGATTAGAAGTAAAGGAATGTTTAAGTTTCACTAAAGTTGATAGAAAAACTTCCACTGGGGTAGGTAGAAAGCAGAGTGGATGGTGAGATCCCCACGGGGGCTGGAAGGTAGAAACGTGTTTTGCCATATGCAGTTCTCATTTTGTAAATGCTCTGAGCTGTTTTTAATGGGATTTATCTCTATCAAGTTCTCTAATGTCTGTTTTTTTCATGTGCTTCACAAAGTGCAAC
Organism: Empidonax traillii; assembly: GCF_003031625.1. Taxonomy (NCBI): domain Eukaryota; kingdom Metazoa; phylum Chordata; class Aves; order Passeriformes; family Tyrannidae; genus Empidonax; species Empidonax traillii. The sequence continues at coordinate 328,691 of NW_020955845.1, forward strand.
ACATTTACAGGCATATGTGGTTCTGAAATAATGAACTCGTTTAACTATGCAGTTCATTACTGCCTTTTGATCGTTCCAGGAGCCGGCACAGCCACCTCATTCCCGAGTGCTGGAGCTGGGATAGGTGTAAACACTTGAAAGACACAGCACATGAGTGCGCTGGTTTGAACAGAGACATAATCAGTAGGGGTAAGAGAATGCCAGTTTTGATTAGGAGTTTGAAAGCCAAATAAAAGCCTGCTGAGGCAAGGTGGATATTTCCACCACTCCTACTGCAGCACAGCACTTGTGCTTGGTGAGGGATGAGTGGGGAGGATTAGCATGACCTTTTCTTAATAAACAGGGCTATAAACCTTTAGGGACTGGATGGTAAACAAAGCAAAGAGCTTTAGAAAAAAATAGAAATGACATAATTTTTATTAAAGCTTGTGTTGTTTAGCTTTGATTTTTAAATCTGTAGGATATTCTCCTGTCACTGATATTTAACATCAATTGTGTGTCCCAGAGCTGGGAACCAAATTTGTCATGGGACCTCTTTCAAATTGCTCAGACTGAATTTGCTTCATCTTAACTACTAAAATAGTAGAAGCAGAAAACTCAATGCACATTGTCAATACAGTATGTGAAACTACACTAGAAAGTGACACCACTGGTTATGAAATCTGACACAAAATTTTGGTGTTCCAGATACCTAAAGATCCAGAGAACTTGGTTCTACCTGTGTCATTTGACTCTCTACATTACCTTGACGTGTCTCTTGGTCTCTGCAACTACTAAAACTTGAAAGAGAAAATCACAGTGGCATCTTCTGTGTTCTCTGTAAGGCTTTGATGCTTCCATGCTTACCCCTCCTCTGTTCTCACTGGCAGCAGTGTCTGAGCCACTGCCCTGGAGCAGGTATCAAACAGAAACCTTTTGTGCTTCCAAAGGATATTGGTTTCAGGGGTGTTTAATAACAATATCCTCCATGTCTCCAGTTTTCTGCAGTCTTCCTTCTTCCTGAGACAAAAAAAAAAAAAGAAAAAAAAGAAAAGAATTTATATTTCCTGTCTCTGTACTCCATATTTAACCCAGACACTGATGACACTCAAGGGAAGTATTTGCACTTCCCTAGAATTGTGCTGCTCGGGCAGAGAAGGCCAGCATTGCCAAAGTTATTGAAGAAGGTGGCTGGAAAATTTTCTGGTGGAGAGACTTTTTATTGCAGGTTCTTTCAACACAGAACCAGTTTATTTGTCATTTTCATGACTATCTGCAGAAAGACTTTCAAAAGATGATTCATTTTCGTCATTCCATCTTTTATATACTTTGTAAATATGCAGTGCCACAAGCAGTTTCACGAGCACTGGAAAGAATGGGGAAAGATTTTTCAGAGCATTTATGCTTCATGAAAATCTAAGGAAAGCATTGTGAAGTTATCTCTCCCTAACCAATATGGGAACCTAATATGAGAGAAAAATTAACAGGTTTACTGGATGTTCTGGGGTTTGAGTGTTTTTTTTAAAATATTGGAAAAATCAATCAAGGGAATAAAATTTAAAAAATAACAACAAAAACAAAGCTCTATCCAAGTTTTGGACATTCCTCATTTTTTCTTTAATGTGGATTCTGTGGTGCATAATTTTCAGCGAGCTCAAACTTCTCAAGTTCCTTTAAAAGGGGTTTGTTTGCCAGGTATTTCACAAAAATTTATGGGAATTTCATATTACTCATACTTTTCATAACATAGTTTAAAGTCAAGAGTAAGCTGGAATATGATTTCCTGTACCATCTGTGTCATACTTCTAGATCACAGCGCCCAGGTAAGCATTCATTTCATTTTTAATTAATTTTTTTCGGTCAAATAACAAAAATTCCCCACAGAAAGAGCAGCCAGCAGGTAGCATTTATTCCTATAATGGAGCTGCGATTAAATCAATTTTATCCCCCAAGGATGGTTCATCCATCTAATAGAGTGATGCTGTTACACTCTGTGTAACAATGGAGGGATGTCAAGCCAAGGCTTCTGAAGAACTGCAGAGGACCCCGGGCAGGAAAGTTGCTTAGTAAGGAAGTCACAGATAAAATTTGGTCCAAGTAAGTGAAGATGATGCAGCCAGGAGAAAAACTATCCCAACATTATCACGTCTTTCAGCTGACAGTCATGTAGGAATGAGATTTTCAGATTACAATAAATACCTCTGTGAAATCATCAGCTCAGTGCTCAGTAGCGGTTAGAAAGCAAATTTAGTGTTAGAAATTATTGAGAAGTAATAAAGACTAGAACAGACAATGTTATTCTGCCACTGCATAAATTGGAGTCTGCTTCCTCTCAGAAATGTGTAACGTGGAGATGGAAAGGCTACAAGGTGGGTGGATCAGATGCGTGGAACTACTTTTGTAAAAGGAATAACTGAGTACATTAGTATTTTCTGTTTGAAAAAGAGACAACTGAAGGCTGAATAGAGAGAGGCCTATAATATTGTGAGTGGAAAGCAGACAGTGAATAGAGATCGATTGTTCACCACTTCTTCCAATACAAAGGGGGAAGAGAGAGAGCAAAAGAAATCAAATAAAACTGCAGGGCTGAGATCAGATCAAACATCTTTGCACAGTGTAGAATGGTGAGATATTTCTTTGTATTACATGTATTTAAGTTATGTAGCAGTTAAGTTACAAATTACTTTCCAAAGAAGTCAGCTAATGCTAAAAGACTACATGAGTTGAAAAACAATGTACAAAATGACTAAAGAAATTCCATGAGTCCCACTAAAAACAAAGATCTCTGCTTCAGGACATATCTAACTAAGAAATCATTCAAAGTTAGAAGAATATTCAGAGAACATACTGCTGTGAGCTTGCTCAGGTCTCCAGTCTACCCAGAACTCCTGCAGAGGTTGATCAACATGACCACAACCACGAGGTGCTGGATTAGACTGACCTTGATCTGACTCTATCCTTGTTTCTAGCCAGAAATTCTTCCAAGAGCCACAGGCATTATTCAGCTAGGAGCTCTCCACTTCTGTTTTTCCCCACACTTCAGATGTCTGACAATTCTCCTACTCTTCCAGTATAAATGAGACGATAGAAAAATGTTCAGTAGAACAGCCTTCTCTATCATTGTTTGTGTGTATGGGAGACAGAGAGAGAAACAGAGAGAAAGAAAGAGAGGGAGACAAGTTGGTGACATTCTCAGTAGAATAAAAGTGTCTGTGATCCCTTTACCAGGAACAGCTGTAAGTCAGATCATCAGCTGGGTGCACTGCAACAGTCCCATTGCCATCAGTGGCTCTGCACTACTGAGCCCAGCAGAGGATTTAACCTGAGTTTCTTAAGCCTCAGAGCGGCTCTTAGATTTGCAAAAGTAAGTTGCTGACACACAGAACACTGCAAAATTTTCCAATTTGTTCAGCTGGTTATTCATTTCACTGTAAGTCAGATCTCAGATCCATCTACTCTTCGCCCATTAATTCTGCTCTAAACCTGACCTTGTTTGTCCCTTGACCCTGTTTTGCCAGAGTTCATAGTAATTCTTTTATTTGTGCAGCTCCATCTATCTTACAGTCTCTGCCTCCTTTCTTACTTTGGTCCTATGTACTGTAAAACTATCCACTGAATTTTCATGTGCTGCATAGTGTGCCAAATTACTTCATGATGGACACTCCATAAAACGCTGTTTCAACACCAGTATCAAATAGACCACATAGTTTATATAGAACTAATTTTGTCCTTCAATATGTGAACATTAATCCCATACAAACAAGATTATTTTAATTATCATTTCAGCTCAAGAAGAAAAAAAATTAAAAAAAACCCAACCAACCAACCAAACAAAAAAACACCACCAAAACCAAACCAAACAAGCAAAAAAACCCCACAAAAACAAAAACAGCAGGGGTTGTTGGTATTGGTGTTGTACAGAAGTCCTGGGAATAATCAGACACAGGATCCACTGTTCTAGTAGGCACAAACATTGCAACATGGCTAGAGCAGGAAAGACAGGAGTGGGAGAGCAAACTGCAGATGTGTCACAGTTTCCAGGCCAGTTGCATTGCTGGCTTTTCCAAGGCCCTGCCATGTGCCACCATGTCAGGTTTCAAGACCTGCTCCTCCTCTTGTGAAAATTTAGTTATTTAATCACTTGTGAATTCATTCCCAACAAAGTACAACCCTACAACATGCCTAAGCTGTGTCCCACAGGGAAGCATACACAGACCTGGGAGGACAGACACAGAAGTAGTTCAGATAACACAAATAAGTGTAACTGCTTCAGCAGCGAGAAATGCCTGAGCTAATTAAACCTATTGCTTCTCAGTAGGATAAATGAGCCTTTGCAGCTCCACTGCACCTCCTTCCAGGATAGCTCCTATAGGTAAAGCCTGTTCAGCAGACCCAGCAGAGCACAGGCCCTGAAGTAGATTCATCGTGATTTCATGTGATCTCAGCCTTTCTGAAACATAAATATTAATTTCTTTCAAATGCAAAGTCTGTTATAAAATCACAGGAACAGGTATAGCTTATCATTCATCTAAGGGCTCACTAGCCCACCTAAACACAGTGCTAAAGCATCCCATGCTGCTTGTGGTCATTGTCCATTGTGGGTTGGGTAAAGCATCCTGCCTTGTTGGCTTAGGTGGTCTGTATTTGCTTTCCCATCTATGTTGCTGTTGTCCTCTTTTTTTTAATGTTCTGTAAGTATGTTTTATAGGTTCCCTTTCATTCAAAATGCACACAACAGCACAGTAGGGTGTGTTACATGTGCTCTGTGGAGTGCACTGTCAGCTGACAAGTTTTTAAATCTCCAGAAACCTTCCAGGCACTCAACACACCAGACAAGCGGGCAGTTGTCGCTTCTTCCAAAGTCTTGTTGGAAAGGGTGATCATGCTCACAGAAATCCAATCATATGGTAACCAGTATCCAACCGTCTGACACTATTGTCCTTTTCATACTTACTGGGAACATTTTCATTAGCAAAATAACCCAAACACTGGTCTCTCAGAGCCAGATTTTCATTAGCTGGTGAGGAAGAGCAGCAAACCACTGAAGAAAATCAAGCAGTTCTCACTGACAGTAGCTCACCATCCAGCCTTGCATTTCAGAATCACTCTAAAGAATACTAAAGGTGTAAATATAAACTTGGACTTTTTCTGCAGCCTGCTGTTACGAGTCTTTTCAAGATCACACAAGTGAATACTTTGTCTAGGCTTAGCACATTGCAAAACAACTTCTGCAGATTGCCAGCCCTGTGGCAACTGAGATAATACCCAGGTAGCTGCACTCATGACCTCTGGTGTGTTTATGTTATGTTATCATTTCCTCTGATATTAAGTAACTATTACAAGAGTTTCTGCAGATTGACAGTCTTTAGCACTACTAAATGCAATGTATGCTTGGAACGAGGGATAATTTACATTTACAATTACATTTACATCTCAGAAAGAGGGTTATTTTGTAAGCACTTAATGATTATAGCTTAACAAAGTTTAACAAAGAATAAGGGAAGATCTCAGTTGATGGTAAACACGACCATGTTGTTTCAATAGCCTTTTCTTTCCCTTTCACTGTGTTATCCTGGTTTTATAGAGGAAAAAAATTATACACAGGTGTAGGGATTTTAGTGAGATTTTCCAGTGCTAACCTGGGAGAGATTTGTTTCTGCACCGGGTCTCCTTTACAGAGGAGGGGATGGAAGGGCAGAAAAACCTCCTGAAATTTATCCCACTTGGGCTGGATGGCAAATTCAGGTCAAGGCATGTGTTGTGATTTTAGTGAATCCTGTGTGAAGCATCAGTTTTATTACAGAACTGAATCATGAGATAAAATGGGATTTAGGTTTGCTTGTGTTTTTTTTTTTTTAATCAACTGATGAAAATACCTGGAGCCAGGTAAATTTTAAAGCCAGTTTTGCCAGTAGTAAGAAGTTTCATACTCATTCAAACACTCTGTGCCCCAGAGATTTGACTCACACCTGTTTTGTTCCATGTAAGTTGTCAAGAAGAAAAAGAGAAGGAAAAAAATACTATACTTGAGAGTTTAACCCCTGGGTCATATTATAGGAAAGGAGAAAAAAAAAAATCAACTTCAACAGGTTTAAGCAGTACAATAAATCTGTTCTGACAGATATTTGACAGCCGTGTTTTTACTGACCTCTGTCTGTTTGAGGAGATGGGAAGGACAGCAATGCTTACTGAAGGTCATTTTGGAACAAATAAGCAATAAAAACAATCAGAAAATGGATATGATTTTGCTGCAGCAGTAGAGGCCTGTGTGAGTTTAATAGGATACAAATGTAGCTCACTCTTTACCTTCCAAGACTGGCAGGCTACTGGCCTACATTTATTACAAATCAAGACACTTTCAAATATATTTTAAAGACAGTCCTTCACTACTAATTAATATGAATACTAAAACACTCCTGGAAATACAGTGGCTGGAAGCAATTCTGTGATGCCTTTTCTATGTCGGGCAATTACCCACAGAAGGAAATTTTTAGAGTAAGTAATTCTAATTAAATATCGTTCCTGAACATTTCAACAAGATGGAAACAACCCCAGTATTCAGAGCAGAAGAGACTCCTCCAGTGAAGTTGTGCATCTCATTAAGCAAACACAAACAGAATCTCCCTGTCAGGACTGCTGGTGCATGTCCATTGAAAACTATGGAGCTCTAAAAATTTACATCAGCTGATACAAATCCAGACCCTGATCCAGATCCCTAACAGTTATTTTATGGTTTTCTAGCTGCATAATTCAAGGGGGAAAAATTACATTGCTACTGAAAAAGAAATATGAAATCATTATAAGAGAGAGAAAATTCAAAAGTCACTGTGAATTGCTTCTTTTAGTACTTGGGGTAACACTGTAGTCCTACAGTGTCAGTTATAAGGTTGGTGGATTAAACAGACAGGAGGAAATGTTCTTTTTAAAAATTACTTGTATTTGTAGCTGCAAGGAGAACATAAGGGAAGAAGACAATGACAATCCTGCTGGGCCAAAACAAAGCTTCAATTAACATCAGAAACCATCTCCGTACAGTTACAAGAAAAAGCCCAGAAGATAAAAGAATGGGAGAACTATATTTGATGCATAAGTTCTCTCCAGCCTCCAACAATTTTGATCTCAATGACTTCCTGGTTTGATTATTGTAGAAGAGCTGGGCTGTTCAGCTCCTCTACAGACTTGACCAGTTTCCCATTGTACCCACAAAAAGAGGAAAAGATAGCACATGTTCTAGGACTTTATAGCCATCCAGCCTAACAGAAAAATTGAGATTTAAAAATAAGGCAATCCCAACAGTGCTCCAACACTGACTTTTTCTTTGTAACAGCTGGAAACAAGAAAAACTAATCTAAGATGCTGTATAGGAAGTGACATTAAACAAAAAAAATATCCAGAAAGAAGAAATTTAAATTACTTTTGAGTAAGGAACGCTGAAAGAAAGACTTCAGAATAGCAAATTATGCTGTAATTTGTATTGCTTGTTTGAAGGAGCAAAAAGAATTAGGCTATACAGGGCTAGAAAACTGATACCTAAAACTTATTCATCAAACTCGGATAAAGAAAAGTCATTAATTCATATTTGAAAAATTTTGTATTTTAAATTGTTATGTCAGTAGCACAGCTACATGGAGGACATCAATCAGCCATTTAACAACAGAAATAGCTCCTGATTTTTCAGAATTTTGTTTTCAAACTTACTGCATATGTTTCCTCAAAGACTCATTAGGGGATTTGTGATGGATACAATTTCATTTTGCTATACTCCAAAGGCTGAAAATGTGATAGAAGTGCTCCTTATGCCATATTTCAAAGGAAGATGGAACACCTCAGGGGGCGATTCTGTATCAGACTACAGTTTATTGCATAATTGTAGCTTGTCAACTTTTTGTTATCACATTCAGTGCTTAATTTTAAGATTGCACATTTCATTATCAAAAGCTGACTGTAACCTTGATAAGTCTATTCACTTTCTGTTGATGGCTCTTAGCAGCTTCCAGCAGAACTAAAACCAGAGTGCACGATAAATGTTTTATAAAGGTATCCATTGTCACCTATTTAACATTCATAATGTACTGGGAATGCACCTTAAAATATGTATTAACATTCTACAGATGTCTTACTACCACTAACATATATTTATATACATTTTTAATCCTTCCTAATTCATACAGCATCGTACCAGTATTGAGAGAACACATTCAGCAAGTTGGTGCATGTTCAGATGATTGCATAACAAAGCCATCAGTTATTTGAAACTCCCATCCTTTTATCACAGTTTGGTTGATAACTAAGTCACAGCGTAAGGAAATGGTAAATTTAAGCAATGAGACTTACTGGAAGGACTGACTGTTCTACAGTCTCCAGACTAACACACTCCATGGGGCTCTGGCAACTCTGAAACTGCACTAAGCCTGTGAGACCCAAATCAAACGATCAGCTGTGGATGATTTTCCTTCTTCTTTTTCTCCTGTTAAAGAAACTTTTTCTAAGTCTTGATTTAATTCAGATGCAAGGTTTGAAGTCAACCATAAAGAATGTCCATAATGGGGGAAAAAAAACCAAATTATTGAATGATCTACAGAAATTTGGGAAACAAGAGCAGTCAGCATAGAAAAATTCAGTAATTAAAAGAATATAAAAGAGTAAAAAGCACATATATGGAGAGAGTGGGAAAAGTAATAATACCAAAGTATATTTTTACTAAAGGATCTTGCCTTTTCTTGTCCAAAAAATAAAATAATTTTCACATATACCATATGCAATTAGGACAAAGATATGACAAGGTTAATCCTTGAGGAAATTTTTATCAAAAACTTTTGACTACTATTCACCTCTCCACTCAAAGTCATGGGATCTAAACTTGTATGAATAATTGATGCTTCAGTTCAGAGTTCTTACTTTCTCTATTTTTCTTGCCCAATGAATAATTCATTATTTTTGCAAAGTGGAGCACTTTAAATAGGAAAGATTAAGAGAAAGCCATCTTCAAATACTCCATATCCCTTGATTTGGAAAAGCAGTATACCTGAGTTCCTGTGCCTCTTCTGAACCTGCCGGGCAGCACAGCTGAACCACCTTCCTCAGCTGCTGGAAGGAACACCAGTGGATGTTCTGCAGTCCTAGGAGTTGTACCTAAGCCTCTTGGACAACCATCTGTCAAAAGAAAAAAAATCCAAAATTTCAATTTGTTTAATACTGTTTCAGTGTTTTCTACATGTATTGTTTTCCCTTGCCTTCTTTTTTTTTCCTTGAAGTTGGGTCAAGATGAAAACAATTTGTACTGCATTCAGTTTTGTAATACTCCAATCTTTAATTATTATTCTAATAATGAATTTACACGTGTTAGTATATAGCCTGTCTAATTTCTAATGTTTCTTACGATACATTTTTGTCAGAATGACTAAATATTGCAGCCCTTAGACTTCAAGTATTCATTCTTATCTGAAATCTTAATGAATTCATAAGATGTATTAATTTCTAAGGCATTCAGAAAGATAAGACAGAAAATATTGCCTCTCAGATCAGACCCTACATTGACTGAATCCTTCCCAAGCCCTTAAAAATAGTTTGTTTTAATTAGAAGTTTTCATTTTTATTCCATTTTAAAACACTTACTTGGATTCTCCATGCCTCAGACCTGTATCACCTTTATGTATCTCCCTCTTGATAGTAATGCTGAGATTTCCAGATAACTGAAAATTGAGCCACTTAGCACAAGCTGTACTTATGTGCTCTATTTATATACAGAGAAACAGTTTGAACAGGAAAAATTGGAAAGACCCATCCCAGAATACTTAGAGGGCAGAGTCTGTACATTATTTTTAATGAACAAGCAGCAGTAGCTTCAATTAAACCAATCTATATAAATTTAATGCTGGTTTAAAATCCCCATTGCATTCATTAGCTGATAGGCAGTCAACCTGAATTCTATCAAATTGTCAGCTCATTCCTTCCTTATGGTGGCAGGTACCGTCCCTATTATCTCAGGCTTTTCATTCTGGTCATACTGAAGTTTAAGTGACTGTGTTGTCAGAATACAACAGCTCATAATCTTTTTTTATTGCTCCTTTAAACCTTCCTCGATCTTATCTAAATGGGTAGCAAGGGAATATTTTCCCTCTTCTTTTTTTTTCACATAACTACATGGCAAAGATTTGTGACTCTTCAAACTTCTTCTGGTGAATGCATATCTAAAATGTTCCATCTACTGAAGCGAATTTTTAATTTGGCTCCAAGTTTCACGGTCCACAGTGAGCACTGGAACACCAACGACAGGCTGCATCCATAGCCAGAGAAATTCCAGGCACAGAGCTTGAGAAAGGAAAGCCAGTGGATTCTAAGACACCCTACTTCAGATGTCCAAAACAATGTGCAATGCACTTTTATTAGCTTGTCCATTTAACATGTGCCTTTAATTATTCACCTGTGGCAGGTCATTGCAGCAGCTCAGCTCGTGTCCTCCTCTGGGACACGTCACTGCAATATTGCTGGGCATCAACATCCACCTGCTGAAAGGCTCCTTAGGAAGATTCCCAGCAGCCAACCTGAGCGAGGAACTCCCCCCTGAGCTTTCAAGCACTGTTTTCTTGGGAAAAGTTTACACCCTTCATTCATACTGTGAAACTCTGATAGGAGGGAGAAGGAGCAGGAAAAGCTGCAAATTTCCGAATTGTGACTGCCTGTTAACTGAATGCTAAATGAAAGTCCACTTGATAAAACCCTTTTTATTAAGTTCAGCAGACTGATTATAAAATAGATAATGCCCTACACAGGCGTGCCTTCCCTGATGTGACCCTCTTTCGTCCTTTTTTACAGCAGATTCCTGTTAAACACAAGAAATCAGTAACTTGAAAGAATGGAGATCTTATAAAGAAAACAAAAAGTATTATTTTTTTTTCTCCTCTTCTCTCTCTTCCTGCTTTGGAGAACTCACTGCATAGGAAAGTGAATTTAATTTTTTTTTACTCTTTCCACAACTTTACAGAGTGCTTTGCCATTGTGGCAGGCGCAGCTGTTTCCATTAACAGGAAACATTTCGAAGGCATAGAAAACATGAATTACATTTATTGTAGGGTATCACTAAGTTCACCTACACTACTCTAAACATGTTATGTGAGCTTGTTACTGAAGTACCTCAGAATCTATATTACATTTATTTCCTTAGCACCCTGTGTTTTAGGGTTACTGTTTTCTCCCTTTTACACAGAGGAACTGTTGTAAATTCAAGTTCATGCAGCATAAGGAAATCTGGGACAGAACAGATTTCTATTCTCAAACCTGCTTTAGAAGGTTGTAGCAGACTCCAGTTCTAGCAGACTTGGTAACTAACAACCATTTATTCTTAAGATAAATACATCTTCTAAACAGGACACCTGACAACCCCTAAAAATCCTACTTTTTTACTCTCCTTATGTCCCCAGGAGAAAATATGAGCAATATAAAGAGTGCTACTCTTTAAAAAGTAACGAAACCAGAACAAAATAATCTCCTATTCACCTAACCTAGGCTACAAATGGTTCAGAGGAAGAGGACACTTCATCAGGTTTACAATTAACCTAGTGGTGATTGATGTGGATCTGAACTACATCTGTGTGCAAGCTTCAGAATAGTAGCATGTTCCATGTCTCCCTAATTTTCTTGCTCAGTATGACTTGAATATCTGAGTTCTTTTCTTTCCATACAGGGTCTCATAAGAAGTCTGTTCATGAGTCCATTGATTCCATCCATTGACCTGGGAGTCCTATTTGAGGAAATCACATGAAGGCATTGACCATTTGTGTTATCCACTCTCTAACCCATGTCCACTTTCTCATACACATGCATAGTTAATCCCTGGCATAATCCTTTGGACCCCCTCTACATACCCCACTGCAGATGGGCCTTTTCTCTACATTAACACAAATTTTTAGTAAAAGTGACGAATGTGACCAGTTTCAAAGTGCTGGTATGTCAGACTGTACATCTCCAAACTCTCCACATTCATTTATAAAGGACTAAGATCCTGTTTCTATAGTAACTGCAGTTTTACATGCCCTGACTGCTCTGTCTTTAAAAGCTTTGCCACAACGCTGCTGCAAAATTTTTCTCTCTCTCTTTAATGTTATAAATCATGAGCTCCTCACCAAGCAGTCACATATAAACATTTTCAAAACATTTCTCTCACAGAATCCCCTACTTTTTGTTCCTGTCTGTCCTGAAAGACTCAAAACAGAAGGGGTATATTTAGAATCAGTGATTTTGAATTGCCTGATTTAAAATTATGTGAGGTAGGCCTGAGCTTTATAAAAATAATGTGGAAAAAAATTGCTTCCACAACTTGAAATTTTCATTCATAATGCAAAAAATTATGATTTTTAACATGGCAAAATTCATAAGGTATCTTATTTAAATTTTATAAAACTGCCATAAGCAAGACCTATTATATTAAAAATAAGACCCAAATCCTTCACAACCCTAAGCTTGAATAATTGTATGCACATATCTGAAGATAAGAATCCGCATAAATCTTAGGAACAAACTTCTTTTTATTAGTAAGTTTTTGAAGTCTAAAAGAGGTGTCACTTCAAAGTGTTCCTTTTTAATATATGTAAATTATACTATGGGTGAGTAGCAGGACTCTGCTCTGTGGCAGGAGCTCACTAGTCATCAACATAAGATCAGCAAGGTATAGCACAAATGCCATTTGCCTGGGAATTCTCCAGGAATCCATTGGCTTCCTGATCCTGCTATGCAGTATTGACTCAAACTGTGCCATGGCCTTTGTCTCTGCTGCTGCTGCTGCTCAGCAATCAACAAACAGAGACGGTGCTTCACAAATGCAAAGAGAGAAAATTACTCAGATCAAAAGAACCACTTCAGAAAAGGACTTCAGGTTCTCAGTCATCTGATTTTCATCTCCTTATTCTTCCTCAACAGTTTCTTTCTGCACTAACCCATCATTTGGTTTAGTGACTAGACAATCTGTGTATCTGACACTGAATAAACATTTCAAGCTCTGGACACCTTCCTGTTATTTTTTGTTTTTATCATCAGTTGCTAAATTCTTGATGTTGATAAGACCACTTTCCATTTACTTCATCAGCATGCCACAGAAGCTGGGCAGTAGCACAGTGCTTCCTTGTATGAACATGGAAATTCAGGAACACAGCAACCTAAAATCACAAATGAGCCCCCATTTCCTTATCTCTCTTCTGATTTGTGAGAAACAATTTACCACGACTTCAAAACTCCTGACATTAGTAGGGGGAGCTGCTGAGGAAAGGGGTTTTTCCCATGATGGACCACTGTACACAAATCCCTCTGACCAGTGCCTGTTCTCAGGTACTTATATCTAACCCTCAAATCCAGTCCATGTTTCATTGCTGAACACTCTATCCCCAGCAATGAGACATTCCTCTGCTTCATGATTTCTGCTGAAGTTACTGCCTGGCCTTCTTGGGAGAAATCCTCATTTCTCACAAATCTCAGATTGTGCAGGTTAATTTAGTGCTGGCTTCACCCCCCACTGTTAACAGGGGTTTTGTCTGTTTGCCTGGAACACAGAATTCAGCTCCTCAAGTGGCTACTCAAATATCCAGAAGTTTAACTGGTAGGTCCTGCTTTCTCCCTAGGGAGTGGAAATTGAAAATGTCTTCCTTTAGCACGTGATTTTCCTCTCATCGCAACGCAAGCACCCCTAAAAAGCCCAGTGTGGTCAGTTAGATTTACTCAGCAGGGTAAATCTAAACAGCCACAGTGGATTAGCTTTGGGTGCGGCTGCACAGCCACCACACCCTCTGAACAGCTCGACTTGTCCCACTCCAGAGAGCATAACCAGGCACGGCTTCTCTTTTTGGCACAGCTCTGTCCTCTGTCTCTCAGCATCTCACTCGAAAAATGCCACATTTGTATCAGTGTTGTTTCCAGGCTGTCTCCTCAGGCAGTCCTCTGCTATCAGTTAAAAAAACTGTAGGTTTGAAATACTTTGTGACTGATAACTTGTATGTTATTTCTTCACTCCTTTAATGTTAGACCTCGAGTCTGTACATTTGAATACTCCCTCTGGGGTTTCTCACTTGTGCATGCAGAATTCAGACAAATAGTTGACCACGACTTTAAATTTTTGACCTTCTTTCATAACTGTAGTTTAGAATAATTATTATTTTATAGGCTCTTGGCATATGTCTGAAGTCCCTCAAAAAGTATTAAATAAAGGATACATGTTCAATATTCCAGATGCCGTTCCTATCACCAGGATATAATCACTGACTGACTGTGACAGATTTTTGATGCTGCCAGGTGGTTTTGGATCAGAAATTACTTTTGTGTTACCTGAAAATTCTTTTCCTACCACAAAGTAATTGATCTGTCTTGCAGGTGTTGCAAAAGGCAAAACAAAGACCTTTATTTCCAAAAATATTCTCTCTTTATTTGTTCTGGTACATAGTTTAATCAGCTGGTTTCTAGGATACTTTAGGACCCCTGTCTCATCTTATTATGGCCTATAGAAATGCCTCCCCTTCAAACAACTTTATACCGTATAAAAACTTCAGAAAAGCCCAATAGGGGTTTCTCTTCTTCCCTCTTGCTGAGATTATTCTGAAGTCATAGTGTGGTCAAGTGTGTTGTTTTGCACTATTCTATGGCACAGAAATGGTTGATTCTTGTGTCTCTGTCAACTACAGTAAGCTCTCAGTGCAAATGCCTCATGGTTTTTTGGGCTGTCTCTCCTCAGTTTCACAAAATAAACTGATTCAATTCACTGTGAAACAGATCTAGGCCAGATGGCACTTTTTGCATGGCACTGGATTTGCAAACACAGGGTCTAATTTTGAAGTTGTGCTTTAAAGCTTAACAGATGCTGTGGCTGACGGGAGTTTTGTTCTCTTGCTCGCACTGCCTGGCAATGCCGGTGGATAAACACACAATAGCCCATCAATTCTATTCGTGATATCAGCATTGCTGGGGCAACTTTTCTTGGCTGGAATGCTACACCACCTTATTTCTGAGCAAGCTATCTCTGTCTCCCAGTCAGGCAGGGAGCCACCTCCAACTTTGCCCTCAGGATACCTATGGAAGGGAGAGCCTTTGGTGCTTCCAGTCTCTCATAGAAGTTTTGGGGAACACAAGTGGAAGAAAGTTAAGGAGATGAAAGCCCTGGTACCGTCCCAAGTTGGGTGTTTTTTGTCTAATAACTCAAATGAAAGATGTGAAGAAATATAAGCACTCCTGAAGGTGGAAATTCTCTGTTCACTGTACACTGTGAGAGATAGAGCATTCTTTGTCAGTTCTACCTTGATTTTTCATCTTTTTTTTTTTTTTTTTTTTTTTTTTACAGAATTAAGAGTTGTTCAGAGATCAGGAGAAGTACTTTGGTATTATGTTATCTTCTGGTTATAATTATATCAAATGCAAAAGAGGCCTTCAGTAAAAAAAAAAGGAAAACAAAAAGTAAAAAAAGTAAGGCTAAATTGCGGATGGTGGCATAGATAGCAGCAGCACAATTAACCCAACACAGTCTGCAGACTCTGTGCCTCTGTGCAGAATCCAGTAGCACACAGTGTACATCATTTCCAGACATTACCAACCTCCTGTAAAGCTCATATACCAGTGTTTACTGCAAATAAATGTTCATAAAGTTGCAAGAAAGACTTTTCTTTCATATTTAGAAACACAAGTAGGAAACTTGAGTGAAGGAAGGACAAGGTGAATGAGTCATCAACACCTCCCTTTCTTCCTCCCATTTCCTCAGAAAAATCTTAAAAGGTTGGAGCTCATTTTAGGAATAGAATTCATATTTTTCTTCTCATAATCCTTCCCACATGTCATTTAAGGACAACTGAGTGCACCCAGCACTATCAGCTTGGTAACCTTTCATTTCAGTGTAGAACAATACTAACTAAGGGAATAAAACCCTGTTTGCTTGAGTTAATGATTGTTTCTAAGATCCTTTCATCCAAATTTCTACTCAGTGTGTCCAATTAACTAAGGAGAAGAAAACCAGGTAAGATAAAAGAAGAAGCTGCATCAGTCTTCATTAGTTCTTCTCAAGGAATCCAGACCAAATCACTTCAGAAGGTCTAAAATCTAGTTCCTTTTTTAGTATCCATGTTGTATTTCTACTTTTTGTTCTCAATCATTTATAAAAGCTACAACTTCTAGAAATAATCATAGAAACTAGGTAAGAATAACAATATACGTATCAGTCGTCCAGGTGGGGCATCTCAACAACAGCTTAGATCTTAATGCAACTCAGGTGTAGAAAAATGTGTATGTTGAATTCCTACAGGTAAATTTCTCATAACTTTACACAAACATGAATAACTAAATACAAAATGACATTGTTTTATGACTGCCGCCAAGAAAGAAGTTAGCATTTATATTTAGAAAGATAAATCAAGGCCTGAAATTTAAAGCAAAACAGGTAGGTTCGACTTGATCATAGGAATGTTTATGGTAAAGATATTTTTATGTTTCTTTTAAAGAAGTGTCCTCCAATTAGCATGTGGAAAATAAAGATGTGTGAAAATTTATCTGATACTCATGCACACTTCCCAAAATGTGATACTAGTAATTCACAAGGTTTTAGATGAGGGAAACTTCAAACTTTTAAAGTTTTATGTAATCAGTGCAAATCTCTGGCTGTCTATCAAATCAGACTGGTGATTAAACAACACCAGCTTTCCCTAGAGCAGTTCAGGGTTTCAGTATGTGTATTCTGGGACTCACAAGATGACTTTCACACCAGTTTGCCCACTTTGTAGACTATTCTGCCAGTACTTCATAAAAGGGCAGAAAGATCACTTTCCAGCATACAGATTTTTTGTACCCACTTTAATCATTCTTTGAAAGCTTGTGAGACTTGCTCCTGAATTGAGCTAAATGGAAAACTGCCACTTCAACAGCTCATTCAGAGAGATGAAATTCTGCCTACTACATGATTGAACACGCTCCTGATCAAAAAGTAGCAATCACTGAATACATCAGTGAACAATGACATTGGGGAGGGCATTGTTCTTCATTCTGTCCAATAGACCATGGCAAAACACCTCTTTCACATCAGAGATTGCTACTGAATGAGGCAGCCTTAGAAAAGCATCTGGTCTTGTACTCTTTTTTTCCTACTTTAAAAAAACACGACTGAAAAAAACAAACTTTGGCAAGGTTCTGCCTTGTAAGTAGCAAATTAATTTAAAATCCCATTTCATTTTATATGGCATTAATGTTCCTTAAATGCTGACATTTATTATCCTGTAGCCATATCATTAGACCTCTTTTCAAGTGCATCCACAGAGGAAGTTTGGCATGATAACCTAAATACTTTTACCAGGGAGGCGGCTCCTCTCACATGTATTTAGAGTCACAGACCTAATAAATAAATAAATAAATAAATAAATTCAAGTTTGTGTAGACATTTTAGAGACATCCTTAGGACTGTTCTCTGCTAAAAAAAAAATGCCACCATTATTTTTTGATTCAGGGGTTTGAAAAAAGCCATATTGCAATATTTGGGTAATTGCAGATAAAGAATTGGCCACAAGTAACACACAATCCTTACCTTGCTATGGGCCTCCTTTGAGACACGGCAAATGCTGAGGTAGATGTCCAGGAGCTGGGATATGGGACATGTGGTGAAAGGCCTGAGAGAACTGGGCTTGTTCACTCTTAAAGACAGAAGACTTCATGGGGACCCTTAAGGGTACGGTGCAGATGGAGCCAAACTCTTCTCCAGTGTGCCCAGGGATGCTCCTCAGGGTGGAAAGACACAAGAAAACACACACAAGTTGGTAGACATGGGAAATTTCAACTCAACAAAAGAACTTCTCTTTTTTTGAAAAAATATATGGGTGTTTAAAACTGGAATGGGTCACCCAGAGAGGTGTTTGTATCTACACCCTTGGAGATAGTCAAAATTTGACCAGACAAGGTCACTGAGCAACCCAGCTTTAATTAGTCCTGCTTGGAGTTGGAGGCTGGAAGAGGTGACTTCTGGAGGTCTCTTCCTAGCAGGTGATTCCATGCCTGGCTTTCAAATTTGCTACATTTCACTCACATTTGCTGTCCCCTCAGTTTTATCACTGAGGGCGATCGTGTCATCAGTCAAATAAAGACTGGTGGTATCAAGGTTACAGACAGAGAATAACTGATATAAAAACTGTAAAAATCTTGCATTGGTCAGTTCTGAATTTGCTGCATTTTAGGTAATTTATAGGAACTGCATCTCACTCTGGAGTCTTGACAAGGATATGGGGACATATTTGAAGGTAAAAACTTGTCTGGCTCTCTCTATTCAGTAACATTGTGCCATAGTACACCCCCCTGTGCAGGAGGCCAGAATAATAATCTCTCTTTTCCATTTCTCAAATAGCATTTCCTGCCTCTAAGGGATTCTTAACACAGTTACAGCACTGTGCATCTCTTGCCATTCAAGACAGAGAAGACAATAAGCCCTAAATTGCAAATAGCTATCTTGTATATCTAAGCTTCCTGTTAGAAGTTAGAACCACAAGTTAGTAATTCAGAAATGTGGGGAAATGTGATGTATCAACATTACAGTATTAACAGCTCCCATATTTAGCATTGACTCAAAACATAATGAAAAGATTAAATCTGGCTACTGAAATCTACTGCTTTTTTGGTCTTTTTCCAGTCTGCTAAATTGAAAATGGAGGCAGTTTAGCTCCACTGCAATAATATCAACTTATAAAAAACATTTTTAAAAAAATTTTTTTCACTTTCTCTTCAGCCTGCTTTTTCCTTGGCTGAATAACTTACTACACAAGAATTACGCAGCTCACACTGACATATGGAAGGAGGCAACAGCTACCAAATGATTTAATACTCTTGGTGCTGAGAGTAAAGTTCAACTTGAAAAAAACAAGAAAAAATACTTTAAAGAGTGGAAGAAGAAGAAAAAGCAACAGAAAACAATACCTACCATCTCAGTTTTGTTTAATGCATGATAATTTAAATTTCTTAGGTACTGTTGGAAAACGTAGAAACTTTAAAAAAAAAAAAACCAAAACCAAACAAACACAAAAACTTCCTCCAAAGGATACTGTTCTGTCCTTTCACCGCAGTCTTTCCCCTCAGCTCAACTTAGGTCACAGAAATGACAAGTGACATGTCTACAGAGGCCTCAGCTGCATCAAAAAGTCAGTGTCTGACCCACCAGCAAATTAGCTTGTGTTTATTGCTTTGCCTGACATAACATTATAAAGTTACTTTTAATGAAAACATTAACTGCTTATTGAACAAACATCCACACTGCTGCTGCATATTTCCCAGGTTGGATATGACACCTGGTAAATACATATGTGCAGGTATTACCCCGACATTTTCTTATGGGACAATGTAATTGCTCAAGTGGGAATACACTTGGTCATTTTCATGGCTTTTCTGGACATCTTCATCCTCAAAGGTATAAATTAGAGTGGCAGATATACTGGAGGTTTTCCAAGTTTGTCTCCTAAATTATAAGCTGCTCAGTAAAAGCTTTGCTGCTGCTGCTGCTTTTGCAAGGTAGAGAGGGGGGAGACCCCAAAAAACCCCGAAGTTTGAAACTAAGCATATGTAAGTCCACCTTCTCTGCTCCTGTCCTCTCACTCACTCCCACACACTTATTACAGTCTAAATTTTAGTACCTTTATTTTTATTTACTTTCCCCTAAGCAAAGTTCCAAAATTATCTTGGGTGCACAGGGAAAATCATTTGGCCACCCTTCCTCTGTTGCTTTTCCTTGTTCCTTCTTTTCCCTTTGCCCATCTTCAGATCTCCTCCTTGTTGAGTGTCTCTTTTTGCCATGATCAGAGGTTTGGATGTTCTACATCAGGATGCAGGACAGCCCCAAAAGGTACCCATGTAACACAACATTTTTAAAGAAAGCTGTCAGAGTGAACCTTTTTTGATTAGCTGAATCCTGTGTCCAAATTGTAATTCTCAAGAAGGTATTAAAACAAGAAAAATAAAAATATTAACTCATATAGATTTATACACTTCCCGCTGAAGTGTCCAATATTAAACTATTGCAATAACACTGCATTACAGCCATGGGGGTGACATATTTGAACACTTGCTTTCATTCCAGTGGCTCTACTTTTATCAGCAACTGCTCATTAGTGTGAACAAAGGATTCATTTACAGTTTGGGTAGCTCAGGAAGCTCCTAAGCAATAGCACGGAACCTCCCACTTTCATTTACTGTGCCTGACATGGAGTCATTCTCTTTACATCTCGGAGAAAGACCTCACTGTCACTTAAATGAAACTTCTTCACCTCCCCAGCAGTTCCTCTGTTGTCAGTATTAAGATTCACAGTGTACAAACCACAGCAAGGAAAACTTGGTTGGGATACGCTAAAAAGAGGTAAAACAGAAACAACACTAATGATAGAAAAGGACCTATGAAAGTCTGAGAGCTAGTTTGCTGTTCTGTCTTCTATTTTTGTCTTGTAAATAAAGCCTCCCATGAAAATTAAAAAAAAAAAAGAAAAAAAAAAGTAAGAGGATTTGACTTAGAGAAGTTGTGCTTGCTGTAAGTGAAGGCCCTACTTGCACTGACCTTTCAAACTTCACATTAAATCCTTAAGTGCAACATTAGACCTAAAGGGAGAAAAGAGAGAGAAACAGAAGAGCAGATAAATTGGGCAATGCCTCCATAACTATCTCATAGCCCCTTTGTGAAAATGGAAAGCTTCAGCTGCTGTAATGAGAGCCCTCAGTACAGAAGAAGAAGCTTTTAAAGCTCTGAGCTGATGAGTTCAGCTGCACCCTGACTCACACACCTGGTCATATTTAAATATATGTCCAGGAATTTTGCCTGGTACATTCATCAAAAATACAACCAAATGTCTAATGAAAAGGTGAGAAATATCCTTTCATGACAATATCTTCATCATGTATGATTTGTTTCCTGAAACTGAGGTCTTAGGTGGCAGTTCTGTTCTTGACCTTGTGTTCATTCTAGCTTGTATGTCTGTTGTAATGAGCTGCCTTGCTGGTTCCTGTTCTTTGGCATCTCACAACCTTTTTCTGGATTTTTTCTGTCCTCACCTTATGAAGCAGTAGGAATCATCCCTTTAAATCAGATTGCAGGTGTCAGTTGCCACTGAGTTTGTAACTTATGAAAATGTATTCAATAACCACAGCTTCCTGCCAATAAACAGGGATAGCAAGAGAAAAGCAGTGGAATTTCTTCTGGAAACGTGCAGAATACACAGGCCATCTGAGAATAGCTGAGAAATTCAAGGCACAAAAGCATTTCACGTTTTCTACATGAAAAAGGTTCTCATGAAAGTGTTCAATAAAAATAAGCATACCCCAGACTAATGATAAGGTGTAAAATCTTACCTCGCTCATTGCTAGAATTTCCCTGAAATGCAGCTCTGCCATGTAAATGCAGCTTCTGCACTGGGCACTAGAAGGCAAAAAGGCAGTGCTCAGAAATAATTATGGGGCAACCAACTTACAATTCTCTACTCAGGTACAGAAAATTTGGAATTTAATATTAGTCACTTAGGTATGCTTGTGCTGAAAGCACAATCCCCAAAGAGTTTACAGAACTTCTACAAAGGCATGGGACACGACACAACATTTTTTTAAAGGGTATCAAACAGAAATGCCACTGCTTAGAAACAGATGGACAAAAGCATAGTCCTTTCTTAGCAAAAGTAGAAGGAGATGATAAAGGGCTTTAAAAATGCCAGCACATCTTGCCAATCATGCAGATGAGAAACTGCTGATAAAACAATTTGCAAAATGTTTTCTTTACAGTTGCAACTGGCTTTAACTGTCAGATTTTAAAAGTCGTATTTAGGGAAGAGCTGCTCAGAAAAGCTGAGACATAGAATGCAGTGGAAAGCACAAAGCCAAAGGCAAGCCCAGTTCGTTAGTATTCATTTATGCTGCTAAATTTCAACTTCTTCTCGGGCTCAGGCAGAGCTGCCAGACACACTGAGGGAATCTTGGCATATGAGACGTTTAAAATGCTGCATTTCTTTTCCTTTATGCCTATCCTTAAAATTACAGCAAAGCTTTTCCAGTGTAAACACTGCATGCTCCACACATCTCTCATGTGCTCTCGAAGCAATATGGGCACTGTTGCTATTTAGTCTGGCTGAAGCTCCCATGGATTACACACACCTAATGGAAAGCCAGAACAGCACAAGTGAGGCATGTTTGTATCTGTAAATCCCAAACTGCTGCTCAGCTCTACACTCTGTTCCACAGAACTGAGTCATAGAGTGCAGACAAAGCGCAGATGAAGTGCAGAGTGAGGTCATTTCACACACACGGGTGTGCTCTGCCCAAAGGCCTGTGCACTGTAGATCAGCAGTTTTGAACACACTGATCCCTCCTCCTATTTGTAGGCTAAGTCAAATCAAGACAGAAGCCAGGCTAGTTGGATTTCTTTTTTAACAAAAATTATTATTTGTCCCAAAGTTTCCAGTGTTTCAGTCAATACCTGAGATGTAATAAGTGTGCTTTTTTAGTTAGGTTTGACAGTTAAAAACCCTTGCATAAAAGAGCAAAAAAAAAAAAAAAAAAAAAAGAGTCCTCATAATAAAGACTTGTAAGTTTGGATGTTGAGCACATAATTATGTCTCCTGTGTGCCCTGGTCCTTACCACACACTGTACCACACATACTGCCTTGGAGCTGATCCCCAGGAGGGACTGGAGCTCCAACCTACCTGTGGCCAACAAACCCCACGTGCCAGGAATTGTAGGAAGAAGTCACTGGCTCAGCTTTTGTTTAGGTCCAATTGCTGTGCCCAGATTTCTTAATTAATTTGGTGTTAGAGGACGTTTGTTTGCAAAAGGAAAATGCTGCAAAAGCCTCAAAAATAATAGCGAGCAGATCTATATTTTAATATATGCTAGACACATTTTTCTGGTGAAAACTAACTTAAGTGTAATTAATTTATATTGTAAGGAGATGTAGAGAGCAGTTGCTGATTTTGCAGAGCTCCTGCGTGTAACCCAATTTTGAAGAAATCTCTAAAGCAGGGATTTCACCTGAATTACTGAGAACTATTAGGCTTAGTTATTGCTAAAATGTTAGCAACACAGCCAGACTAGGTTGCTGGGTTTCCTTTTTCTAGTGAAGCTTTTCAAATCATCATCTTAAACAGAGATTATAATGTCTCCAACTGTGTTAATTTAATGGTAAATTTAATCCTAAATATGCAGAGCAGTGCAGTTCTACAGAAAAAAAAAAATCCCTAGAGCCTTACCTCAGGTGGTGTTTTAAAAATATTATTATTTATCCCATTACAATTGCTGGAAAGTTAATTTAAATGGACCCACAGCTAAACAAATTAAGACATAAATGCATGCCTGTATCAATACTCTGCCCCAAACCCATGCATATTGTATGTTTAGGTGAATGCAAATACATTAATTTTTTGAACAGTATCACTTTTCACAATATTATTTCTTTCAGGAGCTGGCTTTTTGACATACTGCTATTTTATATGCTGTTCTTATCATTGTAGGAAAGTCACTCTGAATACAAATAACGATAAAAACATGCAATCTCATTAGTCATTTCACCCATGAAATTGTAATGATAATTAGTCTTGCAAAGCTAAGTGAGTAAAATTTTTATTATTTTTGCATCCATTTCTGTGAACTGAGATACTGATATCTTATCAAACTGAACGTGCACATGAGCACAGGACCAAGAAGTAAAATACCAATACCTGTTGCTTCATCATGAAGCCAAAAACTCCCCTCAGCTGGTTTGATCAAGGCCTATCAAGAGTTCTTGAGATTGTAAAGAAGGTGGAAGGTGGGAGGGGTGGGGAGGATGTACCACCACAACCATGAGAAAGCTGTTATCGTTGGGGTAGAACTGGAAGAGCTTTCCACAGGTTTTGGGTTTCTTTTTTTAGCACTGCTAACTTTGAGAACATAAAAATCCTAAAAATACACAAACTATAAAATATTTAGATATATGTTGGGTTCTTTGTAGTTACCCTTCTTGCCAGGGAGTTATTCCAGGTAGTACAAGCTCAAGGGTTCTCCGCTGTAGGTTCAGCTGTAGCTAATCCAGCTGCATATTTGTTTAGAACACGCTGTGTTCAAATCCCACAGCAATAAATGCTTCTGAAAGACAGAAAACAACTTTGCTTGAAACTTCTGTACTTAGCATTTCTTCCTCAGAAAAACTCTAAATAAAAAAAAAAAATCTTAATTTTTAAATAGGAAAACTACTTAAAATGCTTAAATTCAAAACAAATACAAAATTCAAAACCACACAGCTTCATAGCTTTAGCTTTGGCTTAAAAGCCCAGCCTGTGGCAGAACTATGTACACACTGCTGGTATCAGGGGTATATACTGTATAGCATGGACTTCAGGAAAGCAAACATTGCCACAAAAACTGCATCATGCACTCCCAAAATAGTTCTATCAGTTAGTGGATGAAAGGTGTAGAGGAGTTTAGGATGATATATAGCACAGAAGGCTGGTAAATCAAAGAATGTGTCAAATATTCTCCCTTAAAAGAAATCATTCAGATTGATTTGTTCATGAGCACAGACTGAAAACTAAGGAACTATCAACAAAGAGAGAATGACAAATGGCAGAGTATCAGTATTTAGGAACCCAGACACTTTTGGACTGGTTTTGTTGCTGGACTTCTTTTATATCCTTTAGTCAAGACAGAAAACTGGATGAAAAATATTATTAGATGTAGAGTACTCTGGTTGTTTTATTCTGCTTACCTGAAGAGCCCTGTAACACACAACAAAATAAACAGTTCTTTTACAAAGCATATAAAAAAATGAGACATATTTGTGAACAGAGTTGAAAATTAAGAGGCAGTGTTTCTATAATGATGTAATCTTTGGCGAAATGAAGATGTAAACATAGCTCATTCTGATTTTACTACAGTTTTCCCACAATGAATCAGCAGCAGAGAGAAGTGGGAAATGAGAATTTGTAAGCTGTTGGTGGTTCACAGATTGAACACACAAACTCTTTCTCAGGGCACTAGAGAGTGATGGTGTTATTTAGTCCTTTTTGTACCTGTTGTGTGTCCTTGGGCAGTTATTTTCAACAAGGCTCCATTTCACTATGGGGAAATGGATGGAGATTGAGTGTTTCTAAATGAATGAGTACCCAGGACTTTTATGTCCAACTGTCTCTAGCTGGGAGTGGGCAACACGAATAAGGGACACCCCCTCCCAGCAGTTCATTTTAATCAGTGTCAGGGTAAGCACAATTCAGGTAAAATGAAGCACAGTTATGGCCCCCGAAATGAAACGTGAAAAGCACTCTGTGGTTGGCATGCTGGGAAAGAAGTGTTAATCACAGAGAAGGTGCATTACTTGGCTTCAAGTTGAACCCAGAAATGGACAAACCTCTGGAACGTGTGATGCACTTGGATCTTGAGACAGGCTTCATTAAGTACCAATGAGATTTCCTTCATGCTCCCCTACTACCACTGTGACAAAACCCCAAGGCTGCCATGGAAGGATGTGTGTCCCAGAGTGTGACAACCTATTCTGCCTTCATACCACTTAATCTCTAAGGGACAGTCTGACAGGAGCCCCAGATTGATTTGGAGGGGCCGATGGTTGAGCTAAATCTGCGACATGCAATCACCTGAAGTATTGGGGTTGTTGGGACCTCAAAGTCAAAAGCAAATGTGAACTGTCAAGTCATCCAGTGCTACAGCACGGGTCTCATTCACAAGATGCACATTAATACCTTCAGTAATAAAGCCCAGAACCATATTTTTAATTACTAGTTAGCTAATTTCAGTTAATAAATTAAAAGTCCAACTGCATGTATCCCAAGATTTCAGGGGATATACAACACTGGGCATTTTTCCAGTATCATCGTCTTGAAAACGTCAACAAAATATTCACAATTTTTTAAGTCTACCTTCTTGGAACCCATATTGCAATGTGGAGACACAATTTTTAGGATATTCATAATAATACGATACAGAAATCCTCATCAGTAACTAACTGAAGTGAAAGTCAACACCTTTGCACCAGTTTGACATGTGATCCTCTGTCTTGGCATGCCATGCAAAAAAAAAAAAAAATTAGAAATAATTTATCTGAGATTTTTTTTCCAAATAAGCTGTTGATAATTTTGGTTTCTTTTTTTTCCATCAATAGTTTTTAAATATTAATGTATTCAGTACTGAAACGTTACATTTTAAATGTGAAGTCAAACACCACAGACCTTTTTTGTTGTATTTTAGATTAATCTTTTCATTCCAATTTCCAATTAACAAAGTGAGTAGCAGTTTAAAAATGCAAAATAAACATAATGATAATTCACAGACTATGGGATACAAACAAAATTAATTTTATTCCCAGTTGAAACAAAAGAAGTGCTGTTAAACTGCTCTTTGTCTTGAAAACTTTAGACTTTAAAATGCAATAGAAAGAAAATCTGGCGGCCCCAATCCTTGCAATATTGCATTAAATTTCTTGAAATAAAAGCAACTTTTTAAAAGCCACCATTTTGCTTCAGCTGAGTATAATCAGTGAAATGCAAATTGATGTGTAAAAATTGCCTACAGTGCTTGATATAAATTAAAATTACTCCTATAAATTCAATGTTCAAATTATTTGAAAACTGCTGTTGTATTAATTTTGCTGCTGAATACATTGCATGACTGCAAATTCATTTTCCTCACTCACGTCACAATTACTTTGGATTCTGGTCAGGAAAAACTGCTAAATACACCAATAATCTTGTAGTATTTCAAACCTGTTTAAAAGTAGGAGATTTGCCCAAAATGAATGATTTTCATAGAATCATAGAATAGAATCATAGAATAGCTTTATCTTGCATTGCTTTATCTCTTGCAAATTTTTAAAAAAAAAAAATCTTAATGACAAAAGCTTCAGTGAAAAGTAAAGTGAGCAAGTTTTATTTCTTTCCTTGAAAACACCAACTTCCACCAAAAGAAGTCTTTGCTGCTCCTTACAAGAGAGCCAGAGTATTTCCAAACAGCAAGTCAGGGCTGTCCCACAGAGACACACCTGCACGTGTATGTTAAAACAGGTGCATGGTCACAAGGACAAGAACTAGGTCTGTAAAACGAGCTACAGATCACAGTGGAGGACGGCAACAGAATGAAAATTCAAGTTTCCCAACTCTTACTCTACTGTCCAACCTTTTTTGGTTGATTGCAAAGGACTCTTGCAAATGAAATCAAAATCTCTTCACTCTTTTTCTCACTTTTTACTCTGAAACTTTAAGCAGATACCAGAAGCATACAGAATGCACCTCGTACTTTTGATTTTGAGTGTTTACCCTGGTTTAGCACTAGTTCAGTCATGCTGTTGAAAATAAATATCCTTGAAACACTTATCACAACTTCATATGTATGGAATCTCAGTTGCAAAGGTGTTTCTGCAGCTAAAGCCTTTCTCTGTCTCTGACCCTACATGCATGTGAGAAAAGAGGGCTATGGTACAGAAAGAAGGAGGTTATGCAGCTCTAGAGTTGGCCTAAATAAAATCTGATCGAGTCTTGAGGCTGATATACATTCCCAATATAATTTCTTCTCTATCTTGTACTCATCCCAGGGGTTTTTGTTCCACTGAGCAGCCTCTGTGTCAGGGTGCAGCGTGGACAGGAGCTGCCCTGCATGGCAAGGAGGGCCAGGAGTCAAGGGGGAGAGCAAGGCAGGCAGGGCTGTGTCCCCAGCAGAGGGGACACACAGACAAGGTCCCACAACTCCTGAGCAAGGTGAGCAGAGCAGGACGAGGAGCAGGTCCAGCCACATTCCCGTGATGGCCAGGTAAGCCCACAGTGATGAGGCACAGAGCTGGAGACTGTGCTAAACTGAGGAAGAGACACTGAGCAAGCAAGGGCACCCATCTTATCACCACATGGGATTGCCGTCCAGCCTTCTGGCCATTAAATTAGGCTTAATGTCAGGGTTCTAGCAAATATATCATGCACTCACATAAAAGCTGGAGGCCAGATGAAATTCTCTTTCATTTTCTTTTAGCCACAGGGCATTTGATGAAGAACTGTCAGTAGCAATGTGTTAACTTTTCCCCAAAAGTGCGTAAATAAAACATTTCTGTCGGTAAAAAAATATTTTACACATCCTTTTGATGTAAATTTAATTCTCCTACTTTTCCTTATTTTAATCTTTTGCTTGCTTTCTTGAGAACTTCAGGACAAAATCTTTTCAGAAGATGGCTTGCTATCCGTGACAGTTTTTACAGGCATACAGGTAGATGTAACAAAGATCATCATTACTTTGCATTTTCTAGCCTTTAGACTGGATCAGATTTTATTTAGGCCAACTCTGGAGCTGCATAACCTCTTTCTTTCTGTATCACAGCCCTCTTTTCTCACATGCATGTAGGGTCAGAGACAGAGAAAGGCTTTAGCTGCAGAAACACCTTTGCAACTGAGATTACACAGAATGTCGAATCATTTCACAGAAACGTTCAGTTTGCCACTTTCAATTATGTTCAACAAGGACCAAATTACAAACGACTTTTTATGTGTAATATGTCAGAGTAACTTTAGGGTGTAGGTCAAGCCTTCACTACACTGATTTCTCCAAACATTAACACCTTCACTTACATGTCTATTTTCAGCTAAATAAAGCAGTTGCTGGAGGAATTTCACATCTACAGTCTTGCATCTCCTTCACAGTCTGGCTGAGAAAATCTTACCTATAATTAAAGAATTCATCCAGCTCACAAAAGATTTTAACACAAATTCTTCTGCCTTGAGTGATTTCAGAAGCTTTATTGAAGTTGCAGATAATTACAAAGTCAAGCCACATACCTAACTCACCACATTTTCCACCTCACTTCATTTTAGTGCTACAGCCTGTTTACACCAATACAGTCCCATTTAAAATGGGAAAAAAATATTTCTATATTCACTGCAGGAAGTCAGTGGTACACAGGAAAATAGGTATTAAATTCTCTTGTCCCCCAGGTTTTATCACTGAATATCACCTTTCCTTCTGGAAAGTATCTTTCCAAACCACAAGTCCTTTCCTCAGACTTTCGTAAATGTTTATAAGGGGATTTGATTACATTTGCCTCTACTCTCTTATCAATTTCTTATGCCACCTAAAGCCTTAAATGTCAGGGGAGACAAAAAAATCTGTTTCTGTCCTTCCACCAGCAAATCACTTTCATCCCTTGTTATTTCATAGTAATCAACTCCAAGGCACATTTGTTGTAACTTCCAGTATTGACTTTTCCTCCATCTTTTGTCCCTGTTATCATCCCCCCCACCCCCCAAATAATTTTAAAAGGTAGGAAGTACCCAGGACAATGTTTCCTAATGGTTGGAAGGAGAAAACAACTCTGTTATTCAAGCTTATTCCCCTAAACCTTGGCAGAATGGTTCTCAGTCTTTTAACCCCTGCAAAGGTTTCCAAGATCTCTGTTCCCTGTGGTTGCAAACTTTCCAATTCCCACAGGCCAAGCTCTCTGCTGGCACAATTCCCTTGATTTCTCTGGGTTTAGCTTGGCAGCAAATTTGCCCTCTCTCTGTGCTGAAGCCATTCTAAAAGGCTTTCATATTTTTCAGGATTTCATAACTGGACATAAACCAGGGAGACACGATGTTACATGATGAAAGAATCTGCATCTGAGGCAGCAGAAGCACTGCTGGCCTGGCAAAAGCTGGGAGTGTCAAATGGTCAGAGTTTGATGTTTAAAGGTTGTTTTCCTGCTTGGGATGATTGAAATGGCAGCGTGACAGTTTGAACAAATACTGGGTTATTTTCCACAAAGAAGAGTTTATGTTCCTGTCACATTGAAATGTAAGTAGGTATGTCTATAATTTCTGTGATATATCTTAAGTTTCTTTAAAGAAAGTGTGCTATTCTTTTCTCTTTCTAGGAATTTTTCAGCCTAATTTAACAATATAAGCAAAACCAAACCAGAAATTAGTTAGTCATTAGTTACTGTAGCTCAGCATGGACCTTCTGAAGACAGTGAAGTGACATCATGTAGATAAGTAACACTGCCGACTTGCCTCTTACCTTTTTTAAAAAAAAAAAAAAAATTGAGATTTTTTGAAAATTCTATCATGATGATGGAAATACATATATATATTTTTAATTTCCCTTCTTTGACACCAGCCTACCGTTTCAATAATGACATTTGGAGAAAGGTAATATACCTTCTAGTTTTTGTTGGTTTGGGGGGGTTGGTTTTCTTTTTCCTTTTTGTCAATAGCACACAGGCCATATTCATCTTCCAAATATCAAGGTAGGTTTTAAATGTGTTGTAATCTAAATTTAATTTTTCAGGGAGGAATGAATTGGTAATTATCTTCCTTAATGAAACGTGCTGCAATTTTAGTTAGTTTTTAAATGGAGCATGACTCATATTTAACAAGACCATTGCATAAACGCCTTTCAGTTGCATTTAATGAGTTGATGCACAACTCATTTTTCCTGACTCTTTCTACATGATTCTTCTACACTTACTACAGGGGAGCAACTCACTTTCTTCAAATTAGGATGAACCACTACAGAATGAAATTATTGAGCACTGTAAACAGCAGTACCTGCCTTGCTAGTCCCTGCCTGTAACTAAATGGCAAAAAAAAAAAGGCAAAAAAAAAAAGAAAAAGAAAAAAAAAAAAAAGCATAATCACATGGAGTTTACCAGGTGCTACCCAAAAATAATTACATTGTTATCATGGCAGTGGTAAAGTACTAGTTCTTCGTTGCTAATAACTCTCACAGGGCCCCTGTCTTTACAGGGACCATTGCTTTGAGTCATTAATGTATAATAAATTTGCAATGGTGAGTGAGCAGGATCGATCCCGTTCTGCCTCTCACCTTACCCTTTCCAGTCAAGAGGCAAAACTGTCTGTGTTTAATGACTTCCCTCTTCAGTAGCAGAGAAGGAACTTTGCATCTCAGTTAATTACTGCGTGCCTTGGTGTGCTGGATTTGCAAAGCATGAATTCTCGCTGAAGAAAATGAGGATTTGAATGTGTGTCCAAAGTACTTTGCTAATCAGAACTGGACTTCAGCATGTGTGTTTACTGCAGCTGTACCCACAGCACTGCATCACTGTAGGGCATTCACTCCACAGTGCAATTCCACAAAGTTCACATCCCAGTTGTGAATTCACCCCTGTGAATCACAAACACATCTTACCTCACACATTGCACGGGAGGAATGTCACCCCTGTTAGTACATGCAGATGTGGACAGTGACTTAGCACTGCACTTGGAGTCCTCTCCAGCAGGGAAAACTCTCTGCTAAGCTGAGACAGCTGGTAAGGAAGTCGGAGACAAAGCGGATGCCAAGCGTGGATAAGGTATTCCCATTCCAGCAATGCTTTCGAGACATGGTACATGTTCTTCCTAAACTTTTAATTTATTGCTGTTATTGTTTCTTGCTCTTCACTGAATTTTAAAACTGTAACAAAAGGAAATTGAAAAGTTCATGACAGGAAAATCAAGCCTTAAGTGTATTCATCACACAACCAACTTCATCCCTTGGTATTTTATGCTCCAATTCAAACAACACATCTGTTCATAATTGCATGCATGAGTCGGTAAGTTTACTACAGGCTATGAATTCATGTCTAGGAGTGGTGGGAATACTGTAGGGAGACAAGGATAAAGCATTTGAAATGCAAAGATCTTTGAAATAGTATATATAAAACACAATTTCAGACTCTAAGGTATATCATAACCTGTGTTTTTTTCTAATTCAAAACCAATACATTTCTGTACCTAAGTCTGGTTGTATTGATGATCTGTCATACAATTACTCTAGAGAAAAAAAAAAATTTAAAAAACCCCAAAAACCCGGTATTTCAATCTCCAATTAATCAGTACTTAGATAATCACCATAAATCCCAGTTTCCATAACAATATATGACTAACTTTCTCTGGAATAATTTAGTCCTTTATTGTTCCCTACTAAAAAACATATATAACATATATCACATATATCACATATACATCTTGGGTCTAGTACTTCAAAGAATATTCTATTGCACTTTAAAGGTGAGAGGTATTTTTTTTTAATTCCACAATACTGAAATATTGTTGAATTTATAGCTCTTCTATCAGGGCTGTAGAAAATCCTTCTTCCTGGTAAAACTACACGTCCCTCCCAATATTCAGTGGTATAAATATGTGAATGGCAGCAGTCGCACACTGCACACTTCCAGAATAGATTAAGTAGAATGGAATAAAACCAGTGGAAAGCTGCTCATGTTCTGAGCAGCACAAATATCCTGAAGAAAGAGTGAGATGGGAATTCTCTTCAGGCAACTGAGCTTGAAGATTTTGCCGTTCAAGTAAAAAGGATAAATACGAATGGCTTTTAGCAAGGACTCTGCCTTGACCCAAGAACTCAATATTGTGCAGCTTCACGACATTTGTCACTCTCTTCTTTATTTCAAATCTTTATATGAATGCCCAAGGAGGAATTTACAAATCTCATGTACTCCTAAATGAAACATAACTATGTGATGTCAGGGCAGTGCTATTAGTTAACAGCACTGAGCACAACTGCCACTGTCTTGCCATGATGTGAATTTTTTTTCACTTTTCATAAACTCACAGTGCATATTCTTCCACGTTATACCTGGAAATCACAAACCACCTTCTGGCTGTACTTGCTAGCCAGGATGCTGCACAATATCAAGCTGCTTGAGCAGAACAAAGAGTGAGACCTTCTGCCCTCGGCTTTACATCTCTGTGTTGTTTTCCAGCCATTTACAGGAATATTTAGGGAGAGTGAGATCCTTCCTCCCTGTGCAACTCTCACACCCACTGACTTAGAATGCACATCCACGTGAAGTAACAAGTAAGACATTTCAGCATTCACGGCAATAGGACTACTTCCCTTTTTATTTATCCCAGCAGGTTGGTAGGAAGTCAAAACAAGGGAAAGTGGTCCTGCTAAATCTAAATTCAAAAATAAAAATTATATTGGGAAAAAGCAGTGAGAAATGTTTTGGGAAAAAAGAGAGCTTTTATCATTAAATTTCCAGAGAGTCTGTTAGTGAACAACAGCATTTGTACAAGGATTTTTCATGGAAAACACTGCTTTCTGAACAGTTCTGTTAGGCCCTGTAAGGGCAGCTCCAAGCATAAGGCTGACTTGCTCAAAGAGGA
Organism: Empidonax traillii; assembly: GCF_003031625.1. NCBI lineage: Eukaryota > Metazoa > Chordata > Aves > Passeriformes > Tyrannidae > Empidonax > Empidonax traillii. The sequence goes on from NW_020955845.1 coordinate 361,754, forward strand.
ATTATAACTTCACTACTTTTACTCTGCCCATGTCTACACTGTTTCCTTGGAAGAGAAAGGAATCACTAAAAATTAAAGCTAAAAATTAACTAAAGAATCCTGCAGGGATAAGAGATTTTTTTTTTTTTTTTTTGTGGGGAGGTTTTGTTTTGTTTTTTCTTGAACGAAGGCTAAAATTGAAAAATCTGCAGAGAACTTCAGAAGTTTAGCAGCTTAATAAAGCACATCTATTCAGGATGAAAGATTTATGTCCTTGAGAAAGCATCTGTAATCAGATAGATAGCTTTTCCAACTGAGGAACAGTACCTGCCCTTTCGCTTAGCCTTGTCAATGATTTTTTTTTCCCCAAACACTGAACTAATCAATAGGTGTTCAATAATATACATGGTTAGTGCAGTAGAACAGTGTTTTCACCATTCTAACATAATAGAGAACAAACATAAGGAGAAATTTCTTGACCCTTTTAGGCATTATTACATGAAGAAGGTTTTTAAGCCTTCTAATTATTCTGTAGGTTTTAGTTCATAAAGCTCAAATATCTAGACATGCAAATGACATGTTCCTAAATTCCTAAAATATCAACAGAGGTATATCACTGAGTTGTTGAAAATATCAAGCAGTCATTAATTTTTTTTAAATAATTTCAACTTATTTATCATAAGAAATTGTTGTTTTTAAGTAGATAGAAAGCATTTCACAATTATATGAGAATAATTTCCATTGCTAATAATAATGCTTCTCAGAAGCTCAACTTCCTGAGTCTGTAACTTGAAGAGGCCAGATCTCTTCATAAAATCATGCCTCAGCTTTATAACTCTCCCAGATCAGTAAAGCCATTCTTTTTATAGCAAAATGCTTAAACTTTTGCATTCCCAGGCTTAAACTCAACCATTTGCTTGATCTGATTTGGATCCATTACCTTCCTTTTAGCAACTGCTAGCAGAAACACAAAAAAAGCTAAACAGTGTTTATAAAGTCTGTGTCAGAGAAAGAAGCTGAATTCAAGATGTCTAATTCCAAGACTCCTCCTGTGAGTCCTTCACTTCTAGTTATTAAAAAGGAAATAAAATGATTTAAGCTCCTTCCTTCTCTTAGATTCTTGATGCATTGCTTTCCCTGGGTGCAGAGCGTACATAAGACAGAAATACAAGGCATTCCAAACGGTTTATCTAAGATGAGTGCTAAATCAATGCTGCAGTTGTCACATAATCTTGTACACCTTCAGTCTAAAGGTTTAGATTTCAATAACATCTCTAAAATGCCTGGAAATACAAATGGATACTATCTAGAAGTCAATGAAGCTGCTGAACTGAAAGGGCAACCTTCAAAATTGGATCAATGGATCATGCTGTGTTATAAACATGGCTGATGTTGCCTTTTTGTCTGAAATAGGCCTGGATTAATCAGAAACTAGAAAACAGACAGGTAAGTATTTAACAGCACAGAGAAAAAAAAATCCACTTTTGTTTAAACTCCTTGTTTTAAGAACCAGTAATAGGTTTACAAAAAGTGGCTGTTTCTACACACACTCCAACAACTGTTTCAAAGGGTTTGTCTATCTTTTAAGAAATTAGCATTATAGGCAATCCAAAGATGGAGAATCTGAGTTAGGGAAATAAAGCATTGTTTGAGAAGACATTCTGCTCTTAATGTGACTATTTTACAACTCTAGGGTGTTGTGCATCCAAGGCCACATACCATGAAACCAAATTATAGTACCTGTCAGAGTCAATGAGTCCATTTCTTCCACCATGGGTGAACTTTGATTTAGGCTATGTTTTCAGTGCCGAGTGTGAGAATGGATAAAAATACGAGAGACCATTCAGACAAGTAGTGTCTGTTCCCACTTTTGTCAGTACTGCATTGCACGGCCTTAGGCAACTCCTACCCTCATTATGCTTTAGTTTCCCCAACTTGTAAACATTTCTGCAGCTGGGGAATGTTGAAGGCAGAACAAAACCACAAATAAGTGCAGATACTTGTGCGATAATTTCCCTTTGAACTGGATTATTTACAAATAACACCATCATATAGGGTAGTCAAACGATGATCATCTCCAGTTTTCAGGGTTGAACAAGAACAAGCTTGCAAATAAAATTCTTGTTAGCCATTAAGAATGTCCTGCAGACACAGTCAAGTTATGAGCTGCTGAGTCCAATTTCCACTCCAATATCTCCTTCTCAGGATCTCAGAATATATTTGACTCTTGGTCATGACATAAATAAACCACAAAACCACATTCACAACATTGATAACACTGATAATTATACATTACTTTCCAACTGAATAGAACACAACCAGTGGTAAGGATACAAGTTATGAAGCAGGACTCCTCATGTCAGTATTAAACTGCTGTCATGAAAGGTAAATATTTTTCATCTTGCTACACAGAATGTGAGCGTATCAAGATTTTACACGTTCACATTTCAGTGGTGTTCTTATTAACAGCTACAAAACCCTCTGCAACTAGAAGACTGATTTCATGATTATATGTACTGTGAAAAATATCCAGCTTTTGCTGAGAGATCTAGGCAAATTTATCCTATGCAAAGAAGCTGGTGCCCTGGCTATTCCAGCTGGAGTCAGCTGAAGGATGGATACTCTAGAGAACCAAGCAAACATCTCCTGCTTCCTGCTGAGGCTGCCTCCCATTCTCACCGTCTTTGCAAAATGCACAGAAATGCAAAAAAAAAAAAAAAAAAAACAACCAAAAATCAGTCAATTATCAGAGGGGAAATTTAAATGGATGCATTGACATGAGCAAATGGACAACTTGGAAATGGTGACTGATCTCTCCCATATGTCTCTGTGCCCTCACAGGACCAGCACTAATGCACTGTTAACAAGTGTTCCATCATCCGATTTTAAGCTCACTCAGAAACTGGATTAAAGATCTGGGCACAAGTCCCAACTCTGTACATCTTTCTGTGCAAATGTAACAAAGTTGTTTGGGATTTAAGCATTATAGGTGGCTAAATTCCTTAAATAATTTGTCTCATTATAAACTTGAAAGTTTTTCTTTCACAGTTGTTCCAAGGTGATTTTCTGGCCTATTTTTTACTAGCCTTTAAAAGTAGAAAGACCTCTCCATCTTAGGAAAGGGACTACTTGCATCCACAAAATGAATCTATGACAATAAATCAATGAAAATTTTGTAGTATTATTATTATTCTTCTACTGTAAATAACAACTAAAAGCCTTGTAAATGACAAGAGCTGAAAATAGTAGCAAGGTTTGAATCACAACAGCAGGTACTCTGTAAGAACCCTGTTCTGTTCAGCTGGTTTTCACATGTGCACACAGGCAGCACCATTTGCAGGCTTTGACATTAAAGAGCTGAGTAGACAAACACACACAACAGATGCCGGTGGAAATGTTACTGTCAAAGCAAAACTTCACGAGAAATATTAAGGTCTGTACTAAAGGTGCTCAGATTTATAATTGCCAATAGCAGAACTCACAACTACCATCCAGTTCATCAACTACAGAAACCTGCTTTGTCACTTGTAGTGTCAATTCAATCAAAAGTATTTGTTAGCACTGAAACATTCTCCTGCTGCACAAACATGCAAACATGACCAAATTTCAGAGTGGACAAACATACTTAGCAAGGTAGACACAGAACATAGACCTATGGGTCATATTTTGCCACAAAGAGCTGAATAATTCCCAAAGCTTTAGCTTTAGGAGCTAAAAGGAACCTGATCTTGGATCATTTCTTGGGGTTACAACACACAGTCCTTCTGAGATGCTCTTGGCAGATTTCATTTGGAAGAACATCTCTGTGTTTTTAATCTTTCCCTGTACACAAGAGCCAAACTATATCCAGCCCCTTGGAGAAAGCCTCTTCTGCTGCAAGGAAAGCTCTGCTGTGGCTGCCAATTTACTCTTACCTTACTACCCATTCATCAGAGCACAAGGTGGCAGCTCCAAGCAGCCAGATCTCTCCCTCTTTTGTTGTCACCAAGAAAAAGCAGAACCTCTTCTGGCCTACAGCATTGCTTGGAGCCATCGAAGCAAATCCTTTCAGCCACAGAAACAAAGCTCACACAAAGCAACAAACAGCATTTCACAGAGAGAAAACTGGCTGAGAAGAACTGTGAGCATCTGAGATGGTGCCAGCTGCTGCAGCAGAGGAGAAAAGACACAAAATCTTCCAGATGCCCGAGGAAAAGGTGTGAGAACAGAAGACAGAGTGCAGGAAAGGTGCCCTATAAGGGAGAAAACAGAGGCCTAACTTCAGTGTGAAAAAGCAACATGGTACAGCAGTTGGTTATTCACGCCAAAGTAAAGAGCACATGAAACAGCACACTGAGCCAAGAGGGTTTTCCTCAAAATACTGTTTACTGGACTAGTGTTACTTGGAACTGACAACTGGCCTTGCAGTAATGTTTCATTCTCAGTAGAGCAACTGCTTTCCTAAAGAAAAGTACTGGCCTCTACAAGGCTCTGCTCACAGAAATTCTTTACTTCTAAAACTCCTTTGGATGTGTGTGGTTTCTCGTGGGTCTACACTGAAGATCCAGAACTTCTATCTGTTCTAGAATCAGAAACACTATTTTGAAATTAATCCTTATAAAGTCACAGTAACAATAAGAATACACATCCACTGATTTTACAGAGTCAATACCACGGGCAAAAAAAACCCAAAGCAAAACAAAATTCAGACAGGAAACTGAAGCACCTACTCTGTCTTCTTTGTTTCAGAATATACTTGTTCCATGCAGAAAGGAGCTCAGAAATTTGTCTTGATTCTGATCTGGCATTTGAATCATATGTTTTTTGGACTAATTAAATCTGCCTATGTATAAATGACTTCATCACATTGCCCCTGTGTGCTATTCATGCTTTCTTACTCACGCCTTTTTAATCTCACTTAATCTGTTTTAATGATAGCCTCTTTGATCATATAATTAATAGACTACTGGTGTTGATGCTACTTTCAAGAATACTTGAACTGGCCAAAGTAGCATAATTTTGCTTCTTGGGTACTCATTACAATAATTACTGCAAAGCTACTTTTATTTAATTCACTTTCCCCTATAACACTGTTTGTGTTAAGGACCTGCTCTAGTTGGACAATACTGACAAACTAAAATGCACAAGATCAGTTTAGCCTGTGCCCTTCTTTTCTACAGTCAAATTGCTCATTTTCATCAAGTGTAGATTTCACTGTTGATATCTCAAAAATTATAATGGGTGGAGGGTTTGGAGACAGAATGAGCTCATTGAAAGTCTCTTTACTGCCCTGATAATGTCAGCATTATGATATGTTGTTCTTGCAGCCTCTAAATTAAAAAACCAAACAAACAAATAACAGAAAAACAAACCGAAACAAAACCAAAACAAAATAAAAATAATGTTAAAACCTTCAAGCAAAGTTGGATGGCTTCGGGCCTACCTTAAAAATCAAAACTGAGAGTTTGTGATAAGGAATAACTTACATTTCACACACACACCTCCTCCCCACTCTTGATAGCCAAAGCAGGGAATCATGACTTTAATCTTATTTATATGCAAAAGAGCATTATACAGTGAAGCAAAGCTCTCAGTAGAATGAATCCAAACTACTGTACAGCTTCAAAGCATGTTGGTTTGGTTTATTGCCACCTATTCTGAGTATTATGTGCAACCTGAATAAGTAATGTAGTTTTGTGTGTGTGTTTAAATATATTCCATCAATATTATATTTATAATGGAGTGTCTGCTTTTCAGTAACACGGTCTTATTTTTCCATCATCTGTTTCTTCTAATATACATATGAAAGTAAAATCACAGCAACAAAAAAAAAAAAATCAATGACAGCACTATTTTTAAATGTATAGTTTATGTATATTTTTTATGCCTACCTTTGTCCCCCATTAACAACCTTGTTGATACCACCATGTGTCAGATCACAGCATGATCACGCGGCTGCACAGTTGTCTCCTCCCTTCATCTGGGTCACAGATTTATTTGGTCCAGGCAGTAGCAGCCAGGTAGTTATGTCTGAGAAGTTCTGCTTCATGGTATTTTCCATTTAGGAAATCTCTCTCTTTCTTTCTCATTTAGAAATTTATATACACTAGTGGCTTACAGGTCCAAACCAGAAATATTTCTAAATCCAAAACAATTAATAAACATTTCTGCAATGTCCACAGGTTTATTTATTATATGAAGAGGTAACAAAATCTATATTGCTTATAGAAAGGTGGACCTACACCTTTCTATAAGCAATATAGATTTTGCAATATAGATGTCTGCCTTTCATTGTGAAGGCAGAGCAACTTAACTAAAAGATGTTCAGCTATGCTTTAATCATTACTAGAAGCAAAAGAGAAGTACAGAAAATGCTTATTTAAGTCTGCATTGTCTCCCTTCCTTCAGGCTTATTTTCTTCTCCCCAGTTCTAATAAGGGCAGGAAGGCGGCTGGCAGGCTCTGAACATCTCCAACATCATACAGTTACACACCTCCTTCAAATTTCCTGAGCCAGAAGTATTGTGGAGAAAGTTGCAGGACTTTCTTACATCTGTCAAGCCCTCTGTATTACCATATAGAGAGCAGAAATATGAAAATGTATTGTTTGGAAGGTAGTACAGAGGATGAACTTAACAAATCAGAGTCTCTCAAGCATCAGAAGAAACTCAAAGAGCTGAAGTTCCCAAGGACACCCACACCTGCTGCTCTTAGATGCATTAACATGGACACTGAAATCAAGACTAAATGGATTAAAAGGGAAAAAAAAAAAAAAAAAGGACCTTACCAAATTTGCACACCTAATACTAATGCAAAGGATTAGAGAGAAAATCTTAACTGCAATCTCAGTCTGTGCCTGGGAAAATCATTATTAGTTCCAAACCACATCTCATAACATCCCTAACCAACACAGCCTTACTGGAGCATATCCATACACTAGACGAATTCCTCAGGTGAACAGAAGCACTTTGGGCTGTAGGTATTTTCTTCCCCTTTTTTAACAAAATACCCCATCTCACACTGGGTAATATCTTATTCAGTGCATAAAATTACCATCTCCAGCGGGTCTGGCTTCACACTACATAAGACATACTAATGAGGCAGGAAGAGTCACACAGCACTTAAAACTCACAGGAGAAATTTCCAACCGATGTGAAGTGTCACAGCTCCATTGACTTCAAATAGAGCTATGCCACTGTATCCCAGCTGAGGATGTGGTCTGCAAGCCTTGAGCTCTGCAGCAGAGAACTTATCATGCAGACGAACTTGTAATGCCATCCGTTAGGTTTGCTCTGAAGAGTGTATGGAAATTTCAGCCTGCAAGCCAGCAGGAAAGACATGTTTTTACAAGCATGAATTCATAGCAGAAGAGCTGAAATGAAGCGCTGAGTTCAGAACAGATCCCTCCAACAGAAATGATGCCACTGGAACACTGCACAAAGCCAGCTGCTCCAGAGGCCCTCTCGGAAGGAGGACAGACTGCAGTGGAGGAAACAGACTGGGGGAGGGAAACAAGTGCATTTCCAGAGAGACCTTATTTCTCAAGGAGAATCACACATAAAAAGGAAAATGGATTACATGTCAAAACAGCATTGTAAACATAAAAGGGGAAGAGATACAGCCCTATGGATAGGTAAGATGTTAGGAAAGTATGTGCTGGGACTACTTAAACGGCACTTTAAAAGCATAGTTGTCAATCAGAAAAAGAAATCATATTCAAAGATAAAGTCTAATGTTCTTTATACCTGAAGTTATCTAAGAGAAATTTCAGGCAAAGATTCACGGAAGAAAAAAAAAAAAATGTATCCCTTTTCTGTTTATTTTATGCACTTTATGGTGCAACTTGCTTAACTGTTCCCCATGTGTAGTCAGTTTTGCACCAGTCCCATGAAACTTAGGGGGTTTAGCTAAAAGTAGGCTAAGACATGAAGTCTACAAAGGTATTAAGGTGTAGGCATTTTTGGACAGAATATGCTATAATTGAGAGGCAATGCTGGGCCATATAAAAGTTACTGTACACTGACCATTACATTGAGAGCTGAAAAGATTGGTAGGTTTTTAATGATGCGATGAGAAACATCCTAGAATCGTCTCCCATTTGGAGTATCAGAAAGAAAACCTTGCCTGCTCTAAAGATGCAATTATTTTCATTTCTGAAAAGGGATATATAACAAGGGGCCTTCAAGGATATTAAATTTGATATTGCTTGACAGTTCTGTGTTTCAAGGGAAGGAATTTGATGATCCAAAATCAACTCCTCCTGTATAGGACTCAGAAGAAAGGCTAAGAGCTGAAAGCCAAATAAAATAAGTCTTACAATCCATATTTCATAAGTTCATGAAGTCTAGGCTGTTACTTGGTCCATTTAATTCACTTCACTACTTGCATTTCCAGGGCCAGATCCATGCCTTTACAAACAGCAGAATGGCAGGAACTCTGAACATCCCAGGGAAGCTGGAGCTGATCAAAACCTCGAATTTTCCTTTTTGTCCTTAAACACACACTTCACTAAAAGATCTGTTGTGCCCTGGAATGAAAGGGAAGGAACTTTAAAATATACATCTGCACAAAACACATAACTAATGTCAATTCTCTGTTTCCTAAAGCAAACAAAATGTGCAGTCCTTGATGACTGGACATTTGTCAGACTGCCCAGAGCTTGCTGTTGTTGAAGGAAATGGCTTCAGAGGAAGAAGTTGCAGAGCTGAAGCTCTCTGAAAAGCCAAAGTTCCCCTCAGGATTCTTCTTCTCTGTTTACTCAGAGGAGTTGGGAATAAAGTCAGAGTTACCAGGACTTTTAGGTTTCTAGAATTTCTCCATGATGAGGCTGCAAAATTGCATAATATCTGGCTCTTGCAGCACAAATTGCAGTGCTCTTTCAGTACTGCAGCTCCAGAAAACCCAGCAGCTTGCCAAGTAAGTCTGTTGGAAGTCATTTAGGTTGGAAGAGACCTTTAAGATCATCAAGTCCAACCATTAATCCAGCACTGCCAAGTTCGCCACTAAACAGTGTCCCCAAGTGCCACATTTACACATATTTTGAACACCTCCAGGGCTGGTGACTCTGCCACTTCCCTGGGCAGCCTGTTCTATTAAAAACCAGACTGGTTTCTAATGGATGCTTGCCTGGCAAATGCAATTTAGTTAGGACCAGAGAAACCAGAAACAATGTTCCAATTTCAGCTATAAAGTATTTTTGAAGAAATGCTCCTCATTATTCAGTATCTGTATCTTATTTCAGCTGAACAGTAAATCCCTCTAGGAATATTTTTGAATTTCATGGTCAATACAAAACAATTACTAAGCACAAAAAGACATTTAGAAGATTACAAAGAGATGTCTGGAATAGAGATTAATAAATGTACTCTCATCTCTAACATTACTGATGCTTTGCCCACAATTTCTGCAGTCACAGAAATCCCAGGTTAGACATTTGTGTGATCTGTAACTTATAAAAGTTTGCTTAGCACTGTGCACTCTTAAGTAAAACTATTACTAATTAAGAAAATTGAGTGGAATTAATGTGGAATTTGATACTGCTCTTAAGTATATTTGGTTTTGCTTGGCAATAACTCAGTCAAATATTTAAAATTAATAAATTTGGAATAATTTCTTAGTAAGTAATTAGAGATATATACAATTATTGCTTCAATTAAAGTACATCAATTGAGTCTAGCAAAAGATTTATGAATGCTGATCTTTACCTGACCTGATCCTTCTGTCCAAAACTATCATAGTTTACCCAGAAGTCTGTTTGTTTTTTATCAATGACCAATATAATATGGCCCTAATGAAACATGGCAAAAGCAAACACTTCCATGAAGTGAGATCCAGGGACTTAAAACATCTCTGGTATCTTATTAACAGTTTAAGACCCAAATTCTGAAAGAATGCTTATAGGGAGTTCTTCAGGTGCTTTGGTACATGAAATCAGAAATGTTACTCATAGCATGGCTTCTGGGATAAAAGTCTTATGGCAGACATGTACGCCCCCACAGAGACACTTCCTGGCATCTGGTCCTTTCAAGAGCAAATAGTTCTCCCAAACAGTGCTAAGCTTTGCCTGTCAGACATCTCAGACCTTTAACTGATGTTGCTTGAAGCCGTAAAAATGTTTGTTTTCGGAAAGATATTACCAAACCATTTATCTCAATCCTGAACATAATGGAATACATGATATCATATTATTATATGCAATTCTATGGTAAAATTAATTATTTACACACTCTTTTTCTGCGGACAGTTTCTTAATTTTCAAAATGGCAGAGAAGACTCACAGCAACTGTGTAGTGGACTGCAGTCAAGTCAAAACCAACACACCACTCACAGGCCCTTGAAGGCGTCTGACCAAATATCCACAACCGAGAGCTTGAGCCTCACTCCAGACTTGGACTGAAGTTGCCTCCAGACAATCCCAGGAGCAGAACATTAAACAAGGAAAAGACAGAAAGACAGAAAGTCTCAATAAAAATCTAATTAAAAATGTCAGAAAGGGACAAAAATATCCACCAAAAGCTGGTGGATATCATATGGAGAAAAATGGGCAGCTGAGGTGGTTGGAGTTCTCTGTAGATTAATCTGTTCCCAGTCTCCAGACTTGGCCCTGCTTGATACCTTTTAAATTATTGAATAAAACAAAAATTTACCCTGGAAGAAAATTCAGTGTTCAACCTTTACAGCAGAGGGTTTTCCTCAATCACATTTCTGAGGTATTTTGATTGTAGAGGAGCCAGATCAATAACCTCAACCTCAACAGTTTTATTCACCACAAAGCAGCAGGATAAGGCCAAGGGAAAGAGGTAGTATTTAAGTTACAAAGTTAACCAAGCAGGGAAGTTCTCTGCAAACATATAATCTAATTAAAAACAAAAATCTGCATTTGGATTTTTTGCTTTTCTTTTTCTCACATGTGAAAAGAGTAGAAGAATCACTTTTGTACCTGCAGAGTGTCAGCAATATTTGTCAACAGCAATTCTAAAGCTTGTGTGTCTGGAAAGCTCTTTAGTAACATCCTGTTTCCTAATATTTTAACCACTCAATTCTAGTCAGGGACAGTACAGTCTATCACAGATACTGAGTGGCAAACAGCCTCATTCATTAAGTTGTAGGAAAAATCACCCAGTAGGTGAACAACCACCACCTTAGCCACAGTTCTTAAAGGAGCTTGTACAATCACCATGTCCAAGACAAAGGTGCTGGGCAGAATGGAAGCCAAACTGGTGATCTTACTGATTCCTGTCAGCAAGTAATTGTTACCTGTTTATTCTATAGATGGTATCTTTTTCAAAGGTTAGCTCTTGAGAAAACATAGGGTATATTGGGATTCTATACTCTAGGTATTCTATATACCTTAGAAATAACAAGATCAGTATTTTCATTTATGGTAATTTAAAAGAAATGCCTAGAAGAATAATGTTATTTCTTGTGCTGACATGTCAAACAGTAAAGGTATATGAACAGTGAAATTCGTCCTGGTCTTAAGAGGTTTTTTACTGCAGTGTTATGGTGTATTTATTACAAAGTCCTTATTATGAAGTAAGAGACCATTTTCAAGCAAGTTCCAGGTTGAGAATGAGGTTTGGATTTTAAAATGACAGCATATTTTGGTAGTTTTCATTAGAGAATGTTGTAAACTTTATACAGAAACTTAAATACATGTCTAAAAGAACACATCACATATTTCACTCCTACAGTATTTCAGTTTTGGAGATTTGTCAAATATTAATCAGTTTTTTTTTTTTTTTCTCCTTTTTCTCTTTGGGCAAAGCAAGAGAATAATTGAATGACATATGAATGCAAATGTACAGAGTTCTATTCAATCCAAAGCAAGAACGGGATACTGAATGGGTCATAAATAATTTTACCTGTTCTATATTCCATGAAGTTAAATCTGAGTAGCTCAGAATGAGCTGGCTGCAGCTGACTCGCATGAAACTGCAATATATTTGGCAATTTAGGTCAAAATATCTTCAGGCACAGATTAAATCCAAACATGGGGACATATATCATTTAAGTTTGTCTTTAATCTTCCATATTGCTTCCATGCTGCCATATTATTGCACCGAAAGACTTTGGAGCCTGTCTGTGTAATACCTGTGAAAGACCTTGAGAAAGCCACAATAATGGGAAATTTTATGCCTCAATATTAACTATAAATCAATGCACAGAAGAGAGAGAGATTTTCCAGTATTAAGAAGTGGGCACAGAAGCATGACTTAAGCAGGAACCAAATGAAGAGGATGAAAGTTATAATGGTGCTCCATAATCAACACAGCTGTGCGATAATTTGATTTTCATTATAATGACGCTAGTTAGACATGCCCTGCATATTGAAGATTGAGCACAGTACATAATTATTGATTAGTTATAACCCATTTGTATTTTATGTTTATTTCATCTGACAATAATTATCATACATTTGCACTAATTAATTCATCATCTTTTGCTACTGGAGCTGAAAGGTAACTAGCAGGAAAAGGAGGAGGCCCTCTAAAGCAGTGATATTATTTGCAATATAATGCTACAATGATGCAGTTTGCTGTTTTATTTTTATAACACAAAGAGGGGCAAATGACTTTCTAGCTTAAATTTGCTTGAAATGACTAGTAAAATTGCTCTCTAAAGCACGCTGAAGTGAAATTTAGCAAATATGTTGATGAGAGGAATCTTGACCTATCATTCAGTGTTAATGTTAACCGTCTGCGAAATTATTGGCCATTTTGGAATACATTTAAGAAACTGTGCAGAAGATTGCCTGGCTCTGGAAGTACAAGTTCTAACACTACAAATCTTAATACAGCAGACTACTGAAAACTTTATAGAATACAGCTTACGTTTTGTCAACTGAAGTTTGTTCCCTGAGTAGAAGTCAGAACACTTGCGTGTTTACTGATGGATGGTTTCATCAGCCAGGAATACAATTACTGGGCAGGACTGAGAGGAAAATCGTGCATGCTGGAGACAGCTCTAAGCCAGAGCCAAATGAGACAGAGGCCAGAGGAGCTGACACACACCGGCATGGAATTGTTACTGAGACTTAGCAAGAGGGGCAATGTACTAATTAGAAATATTCACGTGGTTCCCTTTGTAAAATCTGAGCTTGTAACTACGTGGCACTGCTCTATTTTATAGAAGTACAAACTGGCCTATAGGTGTGCTAAAGATAGATATGATGCTCCATTGCACCTTGGGAATGTACCTAAAAGGGATCAAATAAGGCAGTGATTAAAAAAAAAAAAATCAAAAATATATAGAAGTTTCGAACTTTTCCTCTTTGAGGACAGGTATGATGGAAAGGCACATGCAAAGAGCCACCTTCTCCTCCAGAGAGCCATTCCTCAGGATGTATCCACAGATGACAGTGAAATTCAACATTGCTCTGCCTGCTGAGCTCTGCCTGATGTAGGCAATCCAAGGGTAGGCAAAACTTGGAATGTCACTCTGGAGGCAATGGGGACTGTGCTCTGCTGCAATCCAGAGCTCCTGCCTGAGATACTGATGGAGATGTGGGTAGCAGAGCCATGCACTTGTTATTATTTATCACATGCCCCATCCATATTTAGTTCACATCTTGCTTCTCTGGTAGGGATCAGATTGTTTCTGAAATGTGGAAGACTGTAAAAATGTTCAAAGGTCCTATACATCACACTCGTATTACTGGCTGATAATTTAAACAAACTCCAAAACTATGTTTATTTTGCCAAATGCATGTTTTGTATATCTTACCAATTAATTTAATGCCTTTTGAGAGACTACAGTAAATTATATCTGTCTTGATATGTAAGAGAGGTGCATGCTGGACTTGAAGACCCTACTCTAGTAAGTGAGAGAAAGGCAACTTCATACCACTGACTCTGGTGGCTTCTGAGGGATCAGTAAGAACCTGGGGCAAGAAAAAGTGGACAAATAAGTTTCATTTTATCACTCTCGCATGTTCCTCACAAATATTTTCCTACTTTTATATCACTTTTATTCTCACCACATCTGTTAGGCAGATTGTCTTAAGCATAGGAAAGCAAACAAATTATGAGAATTTTTTATAAAACCATAACCCTCCAGAAACAGCAAGCAATTCTTTTCATGCTTAAATTTGATCTTTAGGGAGCAATAGGATAAACTCTCACAGAACAGCCTGATAACAACAAACAGAACCCTTGAATAAATGGAATTTTGAAGATAAGACTCACAGAAAAGCTGGAAATCATACAGCGAAGTGGTATTGAATAAATATAAAAACACTTGATATAGCCTCAGAGCAACATAAATCACAAAAATATGCACCTTTTTGTCTTGTTTCTTTGGTGTTTTTGTTTTGGGGTTTTTGTGGGTTTTTTTTTTTTTTTTTTGCAGCTTCACCTGATATAAATGTTTCAAAGATTAGGTCCCCAAGTTTGGTCCAATAGTTTTGTATTTAGGATATTCAAAGGCATATTTAAGGTACCTCATTTCATGTGGCTGATGATATACTAGTATTTTCTTAAGCATACACAAACAAGGCAGTGATAAATAGCTTGCTTAGGTAAAACAAAAAACGTGACTCAGTCATTTGTCTCAACCCTCGAGTTGTGAATGATGCTGCATATCTTTTACATACATTCGCCTCCCTTTTGGCCATTTTTCTGCCTATCAAATCATCCCTGACAAAGTTCCATCTAATACCTGACACCCACTCTCATTGCACTGATTTCTCCTTGTCCTCCCTGGGCAGCTCCCTCTTCTCTTTCTCCTCACTTTCAGCTCCCCCCCTAACGATCCCTCCTGTAAATTTGCTGCCATCCCTGGGTTATATCTCAGCACTAGGACACCCATCACCTCTTAGAAAACAGTCAGAGCAGCTGTCCTACACAAATGTCCTAGGTAAGCAGGATACCAAGTCTGGGATGCATTATATGCCTTCTATACAGAGTGATTTAGGAGTTCACTGGTATCAAAGACAGTAGCTGGCTTATCACCTGGACCTCATTTGGTACAGTCTTTATCTTCATGTGCAGTACAAGGCTTAGATAATGTGGTAATGGCCCTGTAACTGAGACAAAGTGCCAAAATGGAAGAGAGATTCTTCCAATAGAGTTAGAAGCTCTGGTTTAGAAAAAAAAAATAAAAAAAAAAATTAAAAATTTGCTTTTGAAGTCTGCTTAAGATATTGAAGAAATAAAAGTCCTGTTGTTTCCAGTGACTGTTTCTTTTCAATGGAATACAGCTACATTCTTTAATCCATTCATTGTTGATTTTCACCCTGGGGACTACGGTAGCAACACATGAAATGTCATTCACTTAAAGAGAAAGCAGAACCTCTGGGTACCTCAGCTTTTTGTTTAGAAATGGAGACTTCCTTCTTGGTTATTTTTATATCCTGTGAAAAGGCTTGCTCCACCCTATCACAAGAACACAAACAGAACATGCAGTGCACAATGACTGCATTATCATCATAATATTTCCTGTATTTGCTGATATTCTAATTTTGTAGCCAGACTAGTTATCTAGTGTAATACTAAATATTTTCTTATAATGTACATTTGTGCCACAGGATGCCAACACAATTCAGCTGAGTGTCTCATAAAAGGGTTTTGCAAATTCTTCTGAGTTTTCATCAGTCCCCTCTGAGCTGACATTTTCTGCCCCTCTTTCCACCGTGCTAGACAGAGCTAGTGAGTCACATCCCCTGCTACACAAATACAGTCACCCTGCTGGGGAGGGTTAATGACCATTAAAGCACATTTCAGACTGATAAATGCATTCAGCCTTCATGTGATTTTCGTCAGGAGCTTGATTATCAATAGCAGCAAGACCTCTGGAGCATGGTTACCTGATATTAGCTGGGCAAAGTTAAAATATAGACAATCATTAATGATTATTTTTCATCAGATACCCTGACAATAGCTAAAAGGTAATTAAACTTACAGGTAACTCCTTTCTGCTTCAGAAGTCTGCAGATATGAAACAGAACCATGTTGAGCTAAATGCACATTCAAACACACACTAGAAAATAAGATTTACAATGAGATTTACAACAGGACAAAGCAGCACAGCAAAGGGAGATGCATCATATTATCACCTTCACTTTTACATCAGGACACAAAAGAAGAAAAGAGATTAATGGATTCATGCATAGCCAATCAACAAGTTTCTGGCAGTCCTTCAATAAAAGGGAACTCAAACTGAGCTGTAATTACAGGGCATTTCAGACACAACTGAGAGCCAACATTCATCACCCTCTAAATTAACAGTTGTGGCACTGTCCTGTCCCGTAAAAAAAACACAACACACCAGCTGAACTTGGCTGCCTGTTTTATATCTTCTCTTGATTCTCCTGCAACTTTGATTTCTCTCACTAGATTCCCTGACACAACAGTTTTGGTGTAAGTGCTGTATATACAAATTTAATAAGTGAAATTGTTAAAACCAGTGATTTGTTTGCTTTCTAGTTTACTTAGAGAAAATCAAATGGGAAGCTGTTGACACGTTGTAAATTGGGTCACAATTTCTGAAACCATTACTAAATAATCAATAATAGTTAATAACTTGTTAAATGGTGAAATGTCAAGCAGAAAAGGCCAATGAGTTTAATGTTATAATAGACTGGCATTCATTACATGAACAAATATTTATGTTGTTGAAAACTATAACTACCAAGAAAAGTAAACAATAATCTGCTTTTGAAAGAAAAAATACCACAGCTAATCTGAGGCGGGATGAGCCAGGGAATGTGTTCAGCCTCGTAACTTAAATAAAAACAAGTGTGACACAATACAGGTAAATTTTACTATCCTGCGGTAGAGAATTTCTCTCTATACCTACCTTTTTAAAATTAAAAAAAACCACAAATAAACAAAAAAACTCACCAAAATAAATACAACTTTTAATTATCTTTTTGTCGTCCTTTGATTTTTTGATAATATGCAATATATCATTGTTTCTAAACGGTACAACTAACCTGGCACAAACTAACCCTTTCTGTAGGAAATCCTCTAGGAGATGTTCAGTCACAAGGAACTTGCATTAGAAGTTTTTATGCAGTACATTTACCACCACTATAATTTGGGACAGTATTTAAATACACCAGAACCTTAAGAATCCTGGGCTTTGCCACTGTCTTCTGTGTGTTTCCACACCAAAGAAAATATTCATATTAATGTGCACTGCAAAGACAACAAAGGCATTCCTGTCTTACCATTGTTTCTTCTACTTTGTGCCAAGAATGAAAAAATCAGTAATAAAAAAATGCATAAATCTAATGTTATTCAATTTACAAAACCAAATGAACAGATCATAGAAAATATTGACAATGATTTATCAAACCTTACTGGGTTTCTGAGTCAGTGATTGATTCCAGTTCCAGCCTCTTTCCACATACACAGTTGGAGGGAAACATGATAATGCAGCACACGTGGCACAAGGCTGGGGCCAACTCTAATGTTGCCTTTCATCTGCTTTCCTCACAGCAGTCAACTTCTTGTATCCCCTTTTTCTTCAGGAAACTACTTGCAGGATCCTTTATGTTTGTCCTTAGAACTTGCCTGTAAATTCAAGCAATTCAGTAGGATACTGGGGAAAAGCACATTTTCATCTCCTAACCCAGGGTCATGCAATAATTACTTTCCTTAGGGATTAAATATAGAAGAGTTTCAGAGCAAACCAGTCACCCCTTTGTTCAGA